>NC_143194.1:20245000-20430000 GCF_051530095.1 Phoenix dactylifera
AGAAAGAAAGAAAGAGAAAAGGGAACGTCCTTTTTCTGGATTTCTTTTCTTCCAAGGGTCCTTTTGCAAAAGATTGTTTTGCACGAGTAAAAACATCATCCAACCTTCTTGCGAAGTTTGACGTGCGTGCGAAGTAGAGGGCTTGTAGATCCAGGCCTCGCAGAGCTACCTTCAGGGATCTAGATCCAGATCCAGATTCAAATTACCTCGACCAACTTCCGCTACGGCCTTGAGGTAATTTTACACAAAAGTTAAATTTAATATTTATAATTGTTATAAATAAAATAAAAAAAATTAAAACTGATTTTTCATGCCTGGCGTTCGATTTTATCGGACAACTCGGGAAATTTTTCCTTCAACTGGTATCAGAGCCAGGTTGGCCGATGGAATTGGCCTATAATATCTAGAATTATGCATGATTTAATTTTTAAATTTAGATTAGATCTAGATTTATTGATAAAATATCAATCTTGTGCTGAATTATAAGGTTGTCCTGCTATAAGGTTAACCCCTTATAGTGAAAAGGTTGTCCTAGCACAAAATTGAGATTAATTTGTATCATAAAATAAATAGTTTATTTTTGTGAAATTATGCATAATTGATGTTTATGAAATTTCAGTTTTAAATTTATTATGACCACAAAATTTAAATATAAATTGTTTATATTTGGAATAAATTGACACCTTGAATCCATGATCATAATGCATTTAATAAAGAATTAAATGTTGAATTTAAAATTTAAAATTTGAATTTCAAATAAAGATTTAAAATTTAAAATTTGAAATTCGAATTAAAATTTAAATTTGAACATGGGATTTGGGGATGGGTTAGCACAATCAGATTAGTTGACTAGGTTAGACCTAATCATGAAATCAAATTGAAATGGACTAACTTAAGAAACATGATTTAATCTAATCAATAGTTGAACTAGACTAAATCAAGGTTTATAAAATGATCAAACTCAATAGTTGTAGTTTATCATATCCAAACATTTCAATTGGATCTGATTGTGGCTTAGTGGTCGAGCCCGAGTTCCCAAGGATAACCTAAATCAACTTGATAAACCAATTGGTGTCTAAGGTAAGTCGGCATTTGATCATGGTTTTTAATTGGGGCTACCTCTTACCTGGCCAACATAGTTGGTGTCTAGGAAAGAGGTTAATGGCGTAACCCTCCCATGATCTCTCTTACCTGGCCAATTTGGTCGATCAAGTTTTGATTAAGGTACCTTGATACTTGGCACTCACCCATGCCATTAAGAAAAATCAGTGTGTCTGATTTAGGTGTCTAATAGACCAATAAGAGCTAGTCCTCTATATGATTTGGTGAAGTCAGTGGGAGGATTTAGAATTATCGGTCAGTGTTACATATCATTTAAAATCCTCTAAATTATTAGGTCCTTAAAATGATAAAGTTATATAGATAACTAAATCATAGCCTCCCATTAAGGTGAATGATAATAGGTCCAATATTACAGTTGAACATGCAGGACGCTTCCGTCTGGTGTTCCTCTAAATACTGGAATTATCCTTCATTATATGATAGCTTTTTGAGCTATCTAATTGTGATTAGGTTGGCCGAGCCTTCCTCGGGCCTGATCATACATTAGGTAGTATCATCGAGTTAGTTCATTAATGGTTGGACCTAACCAGGATTTTCAGTGGAGGCCTCCGCCTACTGATTACCACTTGGGGCAAAATTGATTGCTAGAAATTGTTTAGAGAAATAATTGGTAATGTACCTACCCTTAGATGCACATGGGTTGGCCGAGCCTTCCTCGGGCCCGTATGCAGTCTATGCGGATTCTAGTACCCACTAGGGAATTAAAGTAATTCCTCGAATTAAAGGTAGAGGCTATTAATTCGATTAAAATAGTGGGAGAAAACTTTAGACTAAAGTCCAAGTCTTTAGGATTAAATAAATCATATACTGATTAGTTGGATTTTTTCTTTATTTTTCAGATATGGCTAACTCATTGTCCCTCCGAACACTATTAGACAATGATAAGCTTAATGGACCTAACTTCGTTAGCTGGTATCGAAAGATGAAAATAGTATTAGAGCATGAGCGGATCCTGTATGTGATATCGGATCCTGCACCTGAGGAACCTGCAGCCAATGCACCACGTGCAATCAGAGACGCTTATCAGAAGTGGCTCAACGATCGCACTACAGTGCGTTGCATCATGAGGGCCTCGATGAATGATGAGTTTAGTCGTAAATTCGAGGAAGCGCGGCCAGTGGAAATCCTTCAAATGTTGAAGGAGTCTTTCGGCACACCTGATGATGTTGAACGACATAAGACCTCCTGCGCTATATTCAATGCCCGCATGAGGGAAGGGGCATCGGTCACCGATCATGTATTGTATATGGTCGAACAAATCGATCGCTTAAGTAAACTTGGCTTTTCTTTGCACGAGCAATTGGGCAAGGACGCCATTTTGAACTCACTTCCCAAGTCCTACCTGACCTTCCTTAGTCATTATAGAATGACTAAACCTGAAGTATCCTATCATGGTTTGCTAGGTTTACTGCAGACCTATGAGAAGGATCACCAACTCAAAAAGGAAACGGTGAATGTGGTAGGTGGGACTTCTGCAGGACTTTCTTCCTTTAAGAAAGGAAAGAAGAAGAAGGTGCAAAAAGCTCGTGCTGGGGTCTCTAAGCCCAGCCAGACTAAGAAGCGTAAAGCCGATAAGAGCAAGGCAGAGTGCTTCTTCTGTAAGAAGATGGGTCATTGGAAGCGGAACTGTCCGGCTTACATAGCGTCCCTTGATCCAAACAGGCCTAAGAAGAAAAAGCAGCAAACAGTTGCTGCACAAGGTAATTATATGATAACACCTTGTAATTTTTCAATTTATGATTCTACCACTTGGGTATTGGATACCGGAAGTCCAATTAATATTTGCAATTCGTTGCAGGGACTTCAAGTTAGTAGAAGATTCAAGAATGACGAGAGATTCCTGAACGTTAGAGATGGAAGATCAGTTCCAGTCCTAGCTTTAGGAGTCATTCAGCTTGTTTTTGAATCTAGAGTAGTCATATTAGATGATTGTCATTATTGTCCAACATTTTTAATGAATGTCATCTCTGTAGGCCTTTTGGCCAAAAATGGTTATTGTTTATCAATAAAAGAAAATTTTTGTGATATCATTTTGAATGGTATTAAAATTTTTCGTGGACAATTGAAATATGGCATTTATACTCTATCACTGCCTGTGAATGTAATGTACACCTCTAATAAACGCCCTAAGTTAGATAATGTCAATGAAGCCTATTTGTGGCATTGCCGGTTAGGTCACATAAATAAAAACAGGATAAACAGGTTAGCCCAACAGGGCATTTTAGAAATCAATGATTGTGAATCATTGCCAACTTGTGAATCCTGTCTTCTGGGTAAGATGACCAAGTCACCTTTTTCTGGAAAGGGTGAACGAGCTAGCGATGTTCTTGGCCTCATACATACTGATGTATGTGGACCTATGAACGTAAGTGCCAAAGGTGGTTATGCCTACTTCATAACCTTCACAGATGACCTATCCAGGTATGGGTATGTCTATCTGATGAAGCATAAGTCGGAATCATTTGAAATGTTCAAACGATTTCGTAATGAAGTAGAAAAACAGACTGGAAAGAGTATTAAGATCCTTCGGTCAGACCGAGGAGGAGAATACCTTTCCGGTGATTTCTTGACTTATCTAGAGGAGAATGGGATTCTCTCACAATGGACCCCTCCAGGAACACACCTCAGCACAATGGTGTATCCGAAAGGAGGAATCGAACTCTGTTAGACATGGTTCGATCCATGATGGGGTTTACTAGTCTGCCTGTATCTTTTTGGGGTTATGCTTTAGAGTCTGCGTGTATAATACTAAATAAGGTTCCAAGTAAGTCTGTTGAGAAGACTCCATATGAGATATGGACTGGGCGTAAGCCGACACTTTCATACCTTAGGGTTTGGGATGTCCGGCTTATGTTAAACGTTCTCAAACTGACAAACTTGGTCCTAGGTCCGATAAGTGTTATTTTGTAGGGTACCCCAAGGAAACTAGGGGTTATTACTTCTACCTTCCTAATGAACAAAAGGTGTTCGTAGGACTTAAGGCAACCTTTTTGGAAAGGGAATTCCTTAGTGAAGGAATTGTTGCCTCTAAGGTTGAACTTAGTGAAGTTCAACAGGTAAAAGATTTAACACAATCTACTGAACCCACAGAACCGGATTCAATTAGATCAAACCCGGAGCCCAATGTAGAAGCACCATTAAGGCGATCAGGTAGAGTACTGCGTCAAGTGGATAGATACTATGGTTTCTTGGTCCAAGACGCAGATCCCATTGAGCTCGATGAGAACAATGAGGATCCGATCACCTATATGGATGCTATGCAGAGGTCCGACTCTGAGTTGTGGCTTAACGCCATGAGATCCGAAATGGAATCCATGGAAATCAATAGTGTATGGACACTAGTTGATTCACCCGAAGGGATAAAACCCATAGGGTGCAAATGGATCTTCAAAAGAAAGAGAGGCGCAGACGGAAAGGTGGAAACCTATAAAGCCCGTCTGGTTGCCAAGGGGTATCGTCAACGTTATGGTATCGATTATGACGAGACTTTTTTCCCTGTGGCAATGCTAAAATCTATTCGGATCATGCTAGCTATAGCAGCATATATGGATTATGAAATCTGGCAAATGGATGTGAAAACAGCTTTTCTAAATGGAGAGCTGGAAGAAGAGGTGTATATGATACAACCTGAGGGTTTCACATCCATAGACGAGTCCAAAGTATGCAAGCTACAAAAGTCCATTTATGGACTTAAGCAAGCTTCTCGAAGTTGGAACATACGTTTCGATAAAACTATCAAAACATATGGCTTCGTTAAGAACGAAGAAGAACCTTGTGTCTACAAGTGGGTTAACGGTTCAGTGATCACATTTCTTGTGTTGTATGTGGATGACATTCTCTTAATTGGGAATGACATTCCTGCATTACAAAATGTGAAACTTTGGCTGTCATCACAGTTCTCCATGAAGGATCTGGGAGAAGCATCCTACATCCTAGGGATGAAAATCTATAGAGATAGATCTAAGAGGTTGCTTGGATTGTCCCAATCCACGTACATCGACACTATGTTGAAGCGGTTCAACATGGAGAATTCCAAAAAGGGCTATCTTCCGATAGGCCAAGGAATTTCTCTCTCTAAGAAAGATTGTCCGACAACTTTCGAAGAGAGAGAGCGTATGAGTAGAATCCCATATGCTTCTGCAGTAGGTTCTATTATGTACGCCATGACATGTACAAGACCGGATGTTGCTTACTCACTAGCAGTAGCGAGTAGGTATCAGTCTGATCCGGGTGAGAACCATTGGAAGGTGGTGAAAACCATCCTTAAGTATTTAAGAAATACTAAGGACCAATGGTTAATCTATGGAGAATCTGACTTAAAACTTGTGGGGTTTACAGACTCTAGTTTTCAGTCAGACCATGATGACAGTAAGAGTATGTCAGGATTTGTGTTTACCCTGAATGGAGGAGCAGTCTGCTGGAAAAGTTCCAAGCAGCATTCAGTAGCCGATTCCGTATGCGAAGCAGAGTATGTTGCTGCATCAGATGCGGCAAAGGAAGCTGTTTGGATCAAGAAATTTGTAAATCAACTTGGTGTTGCTCCCTCAATCAACGGTCCAGTTCTTTTGTATTGTGACAATACTGGAGCCATTGCACAAGCAAAGGAGCCAAAGTCTCACCACAGGACCAAGCACATTCTGCGTCGCTACCACCTTGTATGAGAGATCGTGGAACGAGGTGACGTCAATCTTCAGAAGATCGATGGAAAGGAGAACCTAGCTGACCCATTCACTAAAGCCCTTTCTGTAAAGGAGTTCGATTATCACAAATCGAAGATGGGTATAAGATACTGTACAAATTGGCTTTAGTCCAAGTGGGAGTTGTTGGGAATTGTGTCCCAAAGCCAATTTTTAATTGTAAGAAATTGGATTATGTATATATATTTTATTAAAATGAATAAAAATTTATTCTGGTAATTTTCTATTCATCACAAGTGTTGCATCTTCAAATTGAACTCCTGTGTATTGTGATGAAGTCCTTAGGACTAATTTAGTGGATAAAAGAGGTTTTATCATTTAGTCCTTAAACCAGTTCGCGACCAAATGACAAGCTGTCAATTGGACGATAGCTATGTCAAGTATAGGTCGTTGTGTGCCATTTAGTTGGTTGTCCTCTTAAACCAAGGAGTGTGGAGACACTGTATGGCATACAGGTGAGATGTAGGAGTACATCGTCACTGAATAGTGACTCACCTGCGTAGCACTCCACTGTCGGGAGTTAGCTCGTAAAACGTATGGGCATAAGTACCCCTTAGACCTGAGACTGTCACGGTGACTTGCAAGCAACTCACTGTACTTAGGCACTGGATGACCTGAATTTCTAATTCAAGGATCGGAAGGATGCTGGGTGCAGTCAAGTACTCGCGAAGTCTGTGTACGAGTCAAGATGGGATTGACCGCTCCAGATTAGAGGAGTTGATGTCTTGCTGTATTTCAATTCAGTAAAACCTTGGCCAGGGTAAACCAAGTGATGGTCACTTGATTTGATTAATTGAAATATACTATGGATGACCGGATCCAGAGTTCGACAGTCCACTCTGAGGTCATCTTGAGCATCGAAGGTCATAGGGATGAATTATGCAACAACCATACGTCTAGGTTCTTGAATGTTGCTTTGCATATTTGACCTATCCGGACGTCGGGTATCATTGCTAGATGGTCACCTCGATTAGTGCATGGAGTAGTCCATGTACTACCGGCTTAGTGTTCGAACCTATCGGAGTCACGCACATTAGTCAAGCTGAGTAGGAAGGTCTTGACCCAATTTAATTAAGAATTAAATTATGGGTCATTTGGAATTTGGCTCTGTCTATGTTCAGGTAGCACTGAACATGAGGTACATGCTAAATTTCATGGATGAACAACTAATTAAGTCTGTATTTCGGGTCAATCAAGTTTTAATTAATATAATTGAACTTGATCAGGACTCAATTGTTGAGATTGGATTTGATTGGGTCTAAATTAGTGTAATTGGGCTCGATCATGATTTAATTGGGATTTAATTTCGTATTTGTTCTGATCTAAGTCGGACTTGGATCGAGCCGAAACTAGACCCAATTGAATCTCCTATGAGTCAGACTCATGTGGAATTTTTTCGGGTCAAAAATTCATTCAAATGGGCTGCAAATTTGGTTTAGAACCAAATAGACTAACTTATGATCAAATGGGCTAACCCATTTGTATCAAGTTGACTTTTTCCATTTTGTGTGGTTGCTGACCGTGAATAAATGCCATGGACCCGTGGACCACTCCCTTCACATGGACCCTTAGCATTTGTTTTGTGAGCCGCGACTCACCTGGGATGCATGAAACAGAGCTTCTCTGTTTCACGCGTCCGCAAGCTTTCCGACCGGCGATTGCGCGGCCAACCGGCCTCCGGCCAGACGGCCGACTGGACCGGAATGTGCGGTTTTGAACCGCCAACATTCCAGTCCAGTTTGATTTTTGAAATCCGGCAATAATAGGCATTAATCGCTGGTTTATTCCATGGTTGTTTTTGAAACAACCGTTATCAAATTCATTCATATTTGATAATGAATGAATTCAATAACGCTGGACCATTACGCCTCTTAACTCCTCTCAGCGTTGGCCTATTTGTAGGCCACCGTTTCCTCTCGAATAGAGAGAGAGAAAAAAAAAATTTCTTGGGAAGAAAACGTCAGACAGAGAAGGAGATTTGATTCTGTGGAGAAGAAGAAGAAGAGAAAGGAAGGAGTCCTTTCTCTCTGGTGGTTTGGAGTTCGGCCCAGATCCGGTGTCCTCTCCTCCCTTCCATTCCCTCTGTGATCGGGATCAAGAGACG
Organism: Phoenix dactylifera; assembly: GCF_051530095.1. NCBI lineage: Eukaryota > Viridiplantae > Streptophyta > Magnoliopsida > Arecales > Arecaceae > Phoenix > Phoenix dactylifera. The sequence goes on from NC_143194.1 coordinate 20,252,924, forward strand.
GGCATCTGTGGCTTGTGCGTGCTGTGAAGAAACGGGAGAAAAGAAACTGAAGAAAGAAAGAAAGAGAAGAAAGAAAGAAAGAGAAAAGGGAACGTCCTTTTTCTGGATTTCTTTTCTTCCAAGGGTCCTTTTGCAAAAGATTGTTTTGCACGAGTAAAAACATCATCCAACCTTCTTGCGAAGTTTGACGTGCGTGCAAAGTAGAGGGCTTGTAGATCCAGGCCTCGCAGAGCTACCTTCAGGGATCTAGATCCAGATCCAGATTCAAATTACCTCGACCAACTTCCGCTACGGCCTTGAGGTAATTTTACACAAAAGTTAAATTTAATATTTATAATTGTTATAAATAAAATAAAAAAAATTAAAACTGATTTTTCATGCCTGGCGTTCGATTTTATCGGACAACTCGGGAAATTTTTCCTTCAAAAAGTTGGTAAAATGAGGCGGGAAATGCTAGACTCAATCTGTCTGTGTAGCAGCAAGGTAAAGAGAGGGCTAGCCCACTACTACATTGCTAAGTTGGGCTAACATAGGATTAATCAGTGATGCCCCTTTTCTGGTAGTTGGAATATAGTAGGTAAGACTGTATACAAAAGGATAGTCTTCAGCTCGGCTGCAGTCATTCCCACCTTATCAATATTTCAGTCACATCTTGCAAGAAATAGTTTGCAAGGGAAATAAGACTCGATCTTTTTATAGTCCTGTGTTCATTGATATAATTTAATCTTGGATGGTTAAACCTTAGCACTTACACATCCAGTCAATTTATTTGAGTATTCCTAAAAGTGCATCATTCCTCCTCCTCCTCATCATCATCACCACCCAAGCTCTATCCCATCAAAATGGGATCTATTTGAAGCAGGACTCAAAGTTGAAAAGGCTCATTAAATTGAACAGATTTTCCAATTAGTTGTCTACCTGATTTCTACCATCTTTAGGAATTGGTGCTAAATTTCAATTCATGGTAAATCCAGTCAAGAAAGAGGCTTGCAACGAAACCTATGTAGCTAGTTGGCAGCAGGGAATTCTACCTTACCAGTTGCAGTTTAAACTCATGCAACCAAGGAGCACACCTCAAAAATTTTCCTAAACTTGAAAAGAGTCTAGACAGATTTGAGGATAAGTTTTGGTGGAGAAAGTCATTTCATCTCAAAGACACAGGTAAGGTAAAGGACCAATAAATACCATTGCTCATTATCTGAATTAGTCAAATAGTAGGCATGTCATTCTTCTTCACACTCAATGAAACCAGTGATCTAATTAGATAATTAGATGCTAAGATGTATCTGCTGATATAACTGTAACTCTCACGTACTGACCGCTGTTTTTGATTTCCTTGTATTGGTTAAGCCAAGGACTTATTAGATTGTATTCTTCCTGGTTATTTTTTTTGTTACTGAAGTATCCTCGCTGTGTAACTTCTTGGATTGCTGAGTGGCTTTCTTGTACAGATGATGATGGAAACCCCTATCATTTCCCAGCCTGGGGCAAGGACCAGCAGTTTCAGCACCATCTGAAGTGCAAGTGAAGTCATTGTGATGATTAACTGGCCTAAAAAACAATATGGATCCAAGGGAGGTCCATTATGGTGCTTGTATCATTACCAAAACCATCTTCCCTTCATCTGAAAGTTTGTTTCAAGCTAAGCGAGATGAAACAACCATAGTTATAATTATTCTGAAGCTAAGTAGTCCACTAAAATTCATTGTCCATATGAGTTACTTTAGTTGTGTTCAAGCACATGCCAAGCTTGCAAATTATGTCATTAAAGCAGGCAGGTGGCTGCTATTTTCTTTAAGATTGTGCCCTTGCAAACATGTTGTCCATTGCATCTCTCCTCCATATTTTCTAGAACCAGAACAATATTAAGAATTATTTTTACAAGGTCGAACTTTCTGATCGTTGCGTCTGGAAAAGAGGTTGATTAACCATATCTACTTGAATTTCTTTCGAAAAATATGTTTAGATGAATATATATGTAATACAAGTGTTTTGAGTCAAGTGAAGTGGATTTAGCCCTGTATATGTTATTTGTTCTCACGTGGTAGACATTGTGGTCTTGGCATGACAATAGAGAAATAGAATTAAAAAGGGAAATGAAGGGAAGGAAAAATGTGAATAAAGAGTGAATATATAGTAATAATGAAGTAAATATTGTGTAATCATGATATATTCAGATTTTAATTTATTGGTTCATGCCAATCGTAAACCTGAATCAACGTTCCCAACGGTTAAATAAAAAAAAAGAAGATAGGCTATCGTAAAACAAAATGAAACAAGATAAAATAATTAATATTTTCCAGACATAAATAACTAATGTTTGAGATAATTATGAGTGATCCAAAAAAATCTCATGATTTTTGTTTAAGAAATAGTAGGATCAAACTGCCTAATGAAATTTTTTATCTTGATATTTTCATGAATTTTCTGAATCATATAATAATGTAGAAATAATATAGCAATCATGAAATGAACTTAGGATGCCAGTGTTGTTATAATTTGATACTTAGGATGCCAGTGTTGTTATAATTTGATGTGCTCGATCCGTTTGTTCTAGTCTTTCACTGACAAAGACTAGAATAGGTGATGTACCTTCCACTGCATGACCCATCCATTTCTATGCTTCTTTCAATAATTAAAGAACTGTAAGTTCTGAGAGATTTCCGGCCTCAACGTTTCTTTCCAGGACCGTTTGTTTTGGGGCCTTTTGATGCGTGTCTTGGAATGGTTCCTTTGGCGCTTTTCCCAAGCACCGAAACGCGGATCTTTCAAATAACGAGTGCAAAGGGGAATGACCAGACTACCCTCCACCCTTAAGCTTACCGTTCCTCTATCCATTTTCCAAAATAAATTAAAGATGGGAATTGAGAGAACAAATGTTTGTTGGATTGTGCTCCATATATAGGTTGATCTGAAAACCAATAACTCATGTAAGTTGATTCTAAAACCATGTTTTGGTTTTGGCCATGGAAACACATTTGGATAAAAGCTTTAATAATAGCCCAAAATAACCTATTAACATGTATTGAAAGTTGAAGTTTTGGCTATGATTGGTACCTATTTAGCCTTATAAATTTGACACTGAATTAGTGCTATAATCCTAAAAAGTATAATTTAGATTTTAGTTTAAAAGAGAAGAGTAGGAGAAAGCAAATTTGTAATCTACTATATCCAACAACTGCTAGTGTCACACAAACAATTGCGGCCAATTCAGTAGCACTCTAAACTTAGTTTAAATAAAGATGTATCGATCAACAATGCAAACATCATGGGAAGTATATTTTGCATTTTATGTGACAAGAAAGTAAAGAATGGATAGAAAAATTTGAGAGCTACAAAGCTACAAAATATTTGTGCGATTTTTTTTAAAAAATTTAACTAAATAATAGTTATTTATAAGATAATTGAAATATAGATGGCATGAGCCAAAAAAAAATGAAGAAAGGGCGAATAAAAGTAAACTTTGGATGTCTGAATTAAATCATTTGAGTATATCTATTAACAAGTTGTTAAAAATGCCTAAGAATTTGTTTATGCATATTTAAGTTTTAGTTTATGAATAAGGTGCAAATAATTGTGCACCACCCACACCATTTTTGTTTTTCCTGAAATATCATTGTCATTGCCTTTTATTTAATTTCCTTTTTTTTAATCTAATTAATTAAAACATAAAGCTTGGGTAAAATTCTCAGAATCCAAAAGCCATTGCCATAAGCTCTTAGTGGGACTGTCAACAGGGCGGCTCCCGCGAGGGAAACTCGGATCAAACAACGGCTCCCTTTCCTCTCTCTCTCTCTCTTCTCTTGCGTTCTCTTTCCCCAAAAAGAGAAGAAGACAACCCCTCCTCCCCTCTTTGTTCTCTCTTCCCCAGATCCTTCGCCAGAAACAGAGAGTTCGTGAGAGAGAGAGATCTGCGCATAGAGATCGAGATGGAGGCGGCGATGGATCTGATGCGGAGAATCTCGCCGAACCAGAGCGAGATGGCGCTGTCGGCACTGCTGTCCCTCCTCCCCCACCACTCCACCGACCTCCTCTCCCAAGTTGACCAGCCCCTCCAGGTCCTCCTCTTTTCTTTTCTTAATTCTTACTGCTTTTCTCCGATCTGATTCCAATCGGGGGTTTTCTTGATCCGAGTCCAGTCCGTGCTTGATAGCTATCTATCTCTCGATCTATACGAAGTTCGATCTTGTCTGAGTGGCTTCTTTCTTTTGTCTCTCTGTGTTATAATTCAATCAAAGTTTTCGTTTCTTTTTTGTTTTGGGAAGATTTTATGAGCTCTGACTTAGTTTCAAGTAGAAAAATGAATCCTTTTATCCGATTTTTTTGGACGAATTTGAAGGATTTTTTTTTTTTGTATAGAAATATGTTTTCTCAGAGGGCCCTGTCGGTAGTTTGGGGATCTCTCGTCTCTTTTGAAAAAGGGTTTGTGACTATTTTCTTCTCTTCTTTGTGTTTTGAGTATAATACATGGGGAACAAATTATCTGGAATTGTGTATTTCGTGCTGTTTTTTCTTTTTTGAAGCTGGGTTTGAAAAATTTTAGATTTTTTGGATTATCCCGTGCTTCCCAAATATTTTGTTACTTCTAAATTTCTGATGCAACCATTGAATTCAAACACGAACACCAGTGCAAACATTGCTTAGACAGCAGGAAGACACCTTTGAGCTATTAGTAGATGTTCTTCTTGATGCCCACTAGCTCAATCATGGAAATTTTATGCATGATTCGATTGCACTTGAGCTATATGTAAAATGCTCTATTTGAGCCATCAGTTCAGTTGCTTTCCTTTTTTAAATTTTTCTTTCTAGTTATATGTTTACTTGCTGTAGGAATTTTTTTGTTTTTGATCAAAAGAGCAGGTTTGTATGGATACGGAGTCGATGAAGGAGTTCATACTGTGTGAATACAACAGGGATGCGGATTCATATAGGTAAACAGTTGAAGTTGAAGAACCATTCTCATAATCTCTGATTATGGTTTCTGATGTACTGAATTCTTTTAGGGAAATTTAAGCATTTGATGTTGGTTGTACTAGTCCTTTTGTTGTTGTTCTTGTTTTGTATGAAAAACTGTGCTTTATATGGTGGATTTTCCATGTTTACAATTTGTTGATTATCATTTCCGCGTGCAGATCGCCTTGGTCAAACAAATATTTTCCACCTCTGGAAGATGGGCCGCTACCATCAGACGAACTGAGGAAACTTGAAATTGAAGCAAATGAGGTTTTTGCTGTTTATCGTGACCAGTGAGGTCCTTTACTTTCCAGATCTTTTTTTCTTTTTTTCTTTTTTTTTTTTTTTGCTGTCATGATTTTGTATGATGCTTATGAGCTGGATTTTTTTTTCCCTTTAAAGATATAAAGAGATATTTGTCTATCATCTGTTCAATTTATTTCTCTATTCAGCCCGAGAAATTATAATGTTGCCTTTGTTTCTAAGGAAGTAATAGTAATTCTTCTGTTCAAACTGCATTGTTAGGTATTATGAAGGAGGTGTCTCATCAGTGTACATCTGGGAAAATGACAGCCAGGGCTTTGTGGCATGTTTCTTAATAAAGAAAGGTAAGGCTTCTATTGCAAAACAGTTTCTTTTTCTTTTTCTTTTTCCTTTTCTCTCTTCTTTTTTTCTTTCCTGCTGGCACAATAGTAACATTGGTTGTAACAACATGTAATTGTTTTTGGGAATGAAGATGGATCGAAGACAGGGCATGGGAGGAGAGGACATTTGCAGGAGGGTTCATGGGATGCTATTCATGTTATTGAGGTGAGCGTGATTTTGATGGAAGATTGACTCCTGCCGAATGACTTAAGTTGCACAGTATATTTCATATGGTCTGAATACTTTAATCATTAAATCTTCATTTGCCCATGTAGGTTGGACCAGAAGAAGAGGGAAATGCTCATTACTGCCTAACCAGTACTGTTATGTTATCATTGACCACAGAAGAGAAGCCATCAGGAACTTTCAATCTGTCAGGATCAATCAGAAGACAGGTACTTGGTGTGATAATTTCTTGCCGTTTTTGTTTTCTAACTTTCTGATATTTGGCTGTGCTATAATGCTTTGGACTTAGGGGACGACCTTGATGCATATCCTTCTGCCCAAATATAACCACCTTTTTGTAGGCTTTAGTATATTAAACATGTTAGGGCTTGTTCCATACAATAAGTACCTAGAATTTGATAAGTTGGGCCTAAGGCTGAATGCTTTAAGTTTTGTAATTTTATAAGTTGGTACCACATTGTTTGTCATCATGGTGGTTTGGTACATCCATGTACTCATAATAGATATATTTAATGAGCAACTCAGCTGTCAGGTATCATGTTTCCTGGTAAAAGCCACAGTAGTTTCAGTGATTAGACAAAGTTGCTACGAGTGCAAACATAGCGGACTAAACATGTGCATACTCTCTTGCATGTGCATCTGGTTGCAGAATAAATTTCGAGGGAATAAGAAGAAATTATCTGGGTACTGTAGAAAGGACGGGCATATTCCATTGGATAAGTGTCTTTTGGCATTTGGTTGGAAGAATAAGTAGGAAGGAATATAGTGTATTAAATACGCTTGGGATTTTGCAGTGATTCGTCTTTCATCACAGAAACAAAATTACCCTCCCACTTTTGTGTGCACTTAATAGTGGATGGGAGGGAATAAGCCTATTCCAACCCTCCCCAAGTAAGAGGGACGGGGTTTATCTTGCTGGCCAAAAAGACCGTTTGGCATAGGGAAGAGGGATATCCCTCACATGGTATGGGGAACAAATTGGGTTATCCTGCTGGCCAAGAAGACCGTTTGGCAGGTTGGGACATGGGAATTATCCTCCCACTTTTTTCCCATCCAAATGCAGCCTAAGCCCAACTCACTTACCTATAGGGTGCTTTAGGTAGATTCCTTCTTGAATTTTAGGCTATTATTCAGCATTTTTGAACTACTTCATTTTTGGTTAAGTCGGGTCCAACTTTATACTAGTTGAATTGGACCAATCAAGATTAGGGTTCAAGATGCATAGGGGAAACATCCCGGGTCCTCCTGACTGACCCACTTTTACCCCAAATAGTCAGCAAGCTTCTTGTGAATTAGCTAGGTTTATGAGCTTTAATAGCTGGTAAAGTTACAATCAGCTAGTTCAAAAAATTTTATTCGTATTTTCTCTTCTCTTAATTTTAGTTTGGAAACTACAGTTTTGGGTTATACATTTTGAATCATATATTCACTATAACCTTTATCAACACCGATATGCTTTTGATTCTACAGATGAGTTCAGACCTTTCGGTAGCAGAGGGCCACATGTGTAACATGGGAAAGATGATAGAAGAAATGGAGGGCAAGCTCAGGAACTCACTGGATCAGGTAACTTCGTTTTTGTCTAATTAAACCATTTGATGGTTTTCCATGATCATATGAGCCAACCTGCTGCTATCTGATGGACCGTATTTTGCCTACATGGAATTGCCTATAAATTAGTGTGTCCTGCAGCCATTATATCGAATCAGTCTATAAGATTGGTTTTATCTTGGACCTTTGAATTCTTTTCTTAGTTCATTACCTCATGCCCTTGCAGGTCTATTTTGGGAAGACAAGAGAGATGGTCTGCACATTGAGACCACCACCTGAGGGCATACAATTTAGATTGCCTGAAAGCTGACCCAAAAGGTGAAAGGTGCAGCAATCATTTGCATCCAATGAATTAGAACTTTGGTATTAAAGAAAATTTGGACACATGGAGTGACACTCATGGCCCTGTGAAATTTAGGTTGCAGTCCTGAGGATGATAAAAAAGTACTTACTTGTCTGGTGGAAACGTTCATATTTCAGTATGTTGAGTTTGTATCATACAGTTAAAAACTCGTAGGAATTTGGTGCTGAGTTCTATAGAACACTGCAGTATACTTGAGTAGAAGAACATTTACTGTTGCAGTATTTGTGATTTTACCTTCTGGACATGGTATCCTAAGTATCATCAAATCAAGTGAGGGGTTTTAATGCCGTGGAGCAAAACCTTTTATATGATCAGGTGGTATAGAAACACCAAGCATACATGAAATTGCATTGGATGTTTTTGGTCTTCCAGCCGAGACCTTCTTAAGTTGTCCTGGCTGGCTTTCACAAAAACTGCACAAATTCTTCAGGGGATAAAATTCAGGGAACATTTAGTGGTATGAAGAATTGGTTGGAACACTAATTTCAACAATATATTTTCTATTTATTTGTTTCATTAGAAAAATTATGATTATTCCCTGAAGATTTTTTCTTTTTTTTCATAAAAAAATGCTATTTTTCCCTTTTCTTTTCTATGAATTTTCTTTCAACCACACATATCATTAACAAAATAAAATAAAATCCAGAGTAGTTTAATATGGTTTTCATCTTTCGACTGTGTATAAAATGTCAACAAAGTTACAAAACTATACGCCACTATTATATCTTCGTTTGTCAAAGAACTAAAGCCATATCTGATATTATTAAGAAAAATCCCAGTGTTTCACATATACCATTTTTATATACGTTATATATATATATATATATATATATATATATATATATATATATATATATATTACAATATGATGTCCACTTTGCGCCTTTCGTATCCTGACACGAGATATTTTTGTGTCCAAGGTATTTCAACGTTTCTATCTTCTTAATGCGAGACTACTTTTTGGTGTCTAGCGAGAAGAGTAAAAGTTATTAATCTTTCTTTCACTATTTTTATTAATATATCAGTTTATGGCTGCTCCATCTGTACATCTCAATCCTGAAATTGAGATTTTGGACTCATCTTGGCCCATTCGTTACTATATCTTAATCAGCAAGCGTTCATTGCACCGCTTCTCCAGATTTCATCTTCATGGAAAAATACCAGAAGCTGAGTTCCTCTAATATCATGCATCAGCAGAGCCAAGACCGCCCCAGATAACAGCTTCTAAACCGATCTGAATCTGCCAAAATTCTATCATAAACTAGCGATCTGTTTAATCCTACTTATTCTTTTTCTTCCACGTCTATGGATCTGTGCACCAATATCTCCCATTCTCCCGTTAACCTATATTTTCGCTATCCATTATAATCCATTTACTCAAAAAAAACACATTAAGAACTTAAATTAATCCATCCATAAACCCGGCTTTCTCCAATTGCCACTTAAATGGACCCTAAGTACGTTCCTAAGAAGGCATGTCAATTCTAGGTTCGTGCGATATTTCTCCAAAATAACCACATAATGAGGCATGAAGGACAGGACAGATTTCAATTCCACGAATTATGGAGACAGTGATTCCATGCCTCAAAGCATGTCTTCTGAAATTCTGCAATCAGGGATACAACCATGACGAGTTCCAAAAATTTGGCTGAGCTGCTTCCATCATAACTTGGTCGTCCTACCCAGACCCAGACTTGCATTCCCCCTCGAAAAGCCCATGAACTGGGAGCAAAAATTGATCGAGAACCGAGGCATACTCAATAACCACAGACTGAGAACATGACATAAGTCCCAGCTATCCGTGACTAAATGATTTTGCCATAAAAGCAGTATATCCAAATATTGCAACTCTTTTTAAGTCTCAAATTGCCTTTACTAACATCTCAAAATTAAAGCAAAAATGAAACAGGACATCCGGCATTCCCCAAAACGAGGGCATCGCCTTTAACATATGTCAAAGTTCCTCACAGGAGTTAATAAGAGGGAAATCTCAGCCGGCTGGAAAGCCTCATGCTTTTGGCTCGGATTCATTAGTAGCTGCAGCTTGGGCTACCTCCTCCACATTACTACCTTCTGCCTTGTTCTCTTCCGTTTCATTATCTGCTTTAGCGACAACACAGTCCAATCAATAACAGAAATCTATTAATTACCATAAACCAACCACATAAAATATAAAAGAGAAACAATATTATTCTGAAAACAAATTAGAACCTAAGAACAATTTTAAGCCATGTATTTAAGTTAGCTCACTGCACTCCTGAATCACAACTAGGTGGCTCAAAATGGAAAATATCTGAAGTAACGGCTAAAAGAAGGTATAATATTTACCTCCACGAACTAAAGATTTGGACTTCCTAGAAATAAACATGATAAAGTCTACCATCTACGTGCCAATAGAAGAACAACTATATACTACACTATACAAGCTACCGTTCAACCAAATGTGTATATCAAGCTATTAATCTTGATAGAATGAAAGCATTGCTAACCTCCATCCTTGTCAATGTCAATGGCATCAGCAGCATCGTCTTCAAGCTCATCATCAGCACCACCCATGTCCAACTTCTGCACAAGTAAAAAGAGGGTGAGAAACTCAAGAAGAGAACGCACAACAACAGACGGATCTTGAAGAAAATACATACCGAGAAGTCCATACCGCCGAAGTCCATATCTCCAACTGCACAGAGAACAATATTTCATAATTAAAAGTAAGTTAAAGAGAACAATCAGAAAATAAAAGAAAGAAGATACAATCAACAATTTAGAATAATATGCACTAGAAGATGCCTGAAACAGCAGACTCACATCTACTATGTTCATTGTCATCATCTTCATCAATCCATTTGTCCCAATCAACCTTCAAGAACACAGGAGGCTTCCCCTCCTTCTTCAGCAGCCTGCTCCACCATTTCTTCTCAGCTTTCTTCACTAGGTAGCATATGTTCCTCAATCCAATAGCAGCTTTGCTCTCCTGCAATGTTCTCATGGATGCCAGTTACAACATTTTCATTCCTAACAGGGACTATTACAAGAATTCTTGTCCTATTTGTGCACCTACCTCCACGCTGACCTTGTCCAATAATTCAAAGTCGATCTCATACGGCGTATTATCTGCTCCACTAGTTGCGGAGAAATAAAAGTGCCCATCTGGTTGCAGGTTCAATTTCACATCCTTTGCATCCGGTAGCTCAATGGTGAGATACACCTTATCAGATCTTTGAGCCCACTTTGTAGTTGGATGTCGACTGCGAACCAAAGATACAAGAATAAGTTAGCTCTGAAATTTTAGGCATTAGAAATCAAATTCTTGCCTGCCAGAGAACTTTCATTCTTATCAGGATAAAAGAATCATAGCTGCTCGCAGCAAGCAACCAAAAAACTTGCATGCGGTCACACATCTCGACCAAAAAAGTTCACTGTTTGCTTGGTGATCAAGTTGAAAATTATTAAACAGGAAGAAGAGCGCAGTTTCATCATGAAACTCTAAAGTTCATAGCAGACGATAAGCAGAACATACCCTAAAGTAATAATTCGCTGATATATGTACGTGGATGTGTGTGTATGTGTGTGTATGGATGTACGCGCACACACACATACACATACAAGCACGCACACACGCATATATTCATTAGCTGTGATTTCTTTTCAAGTTCCAGCTTTTGTAAACAGCTAAATGATGAGTTTTTTTAAAAAGTATAAATACATATATCAGATGAAATCCTACACAAGCAAATCAGCACCTGAAGAAATTCTACGCAATTAATAGATCGCCAGTGAGTGAATAGCTAGATTTCTAAACAACCAAATCCTCCCATGCATGCTTATACAACATATGACCCAAACAAATTAGAATCAAAGAGAACAAAACCAGGGAAATCCTTGAAAAAACAGCAGTTTCCACAGGACACAGTGGATTTCCTTCCCAAACTTAATCCCACTAAAACTAGTAAACATAAAGGCATACCAATCTGAATTAAATGAACAAAAATTGGCCGATGTCTTCGAGCTCAATAACTTCGAAGCACCCATAAGTCTCCAGTTCCTATCTATCCATTACATAATCTTCTTTCTTGCAGTGAAGAAGTTGCGGTCCTCCTAATCTTAGCTTCTTCTTCTTTCTTTTTTTTCTTTTTTTTTTTTTTTTTTTTTTTTTTGGGGGGGGGGGGGGGGGGGGGGGGGGGGGGGGGGGTACCATCCTACTATTCTACTATTCTGTTGAATGATAAAATCATCGCATACACATAGAACAATTACTTAAACTCGTTTTCATTAAAAGCCAATTTATTTATGCTAATTAGCAGATGTTAAAAAAACCCGCCCAAAACCCTAAAACCTAAACCACTTTGTATCAAGAGAAGAGGATAAGGAAATGCTAATAGAGACGCAAAAATTTGAATAAATTCATATGAGAACAAAAAGAATCAAATTTCTCCCATGAAAAACCAAAAAGAATCATTCAATCATCAAACAAGTAGCAAAATAAAGACAAAAAATTCTTTAAAAACTGAAAAATAGTGTTTTGACTATCGGAAATAGAGGAAACAAGAAACAAGAAGATTACCTCATCGTTGCGATGGCTTTAGGTTCCGACGGAGAGCAGAAAGGAAGACAAGAAATGGCCGGCAATGGGATTCTTTTTGGGTACAAATCTCTCTCTTTTGGAGCAAAGAAGTGGGTGAGCGCCCACGCGAATATATAATGAGAGACGGAGGGGGAGGGAGGCAAAAGGCCCTTCCATACGAGTCTAGAGGATTCTATTCCTCCACCGCCTCTCTTGGAGGATCACCGTGCCATTGGATGATCTGGACCGTCCACACGATGAGCCCATCGATAAACTATCATTTGTCATCCGGATATTGGCCCATCCGTGTGACCTATCAGGGTTGCATGCTGTGGGCCCTATAGAAATTTTAAATGTGGATCGACCTTTCTCGAAATAATAAATATTTTTTTTTTAGCGTAGAGAATTTTGAATATACACCCCTGAGATCTAGGTACTTATATGTAAAATTTTTGCTTTTGCATATTAAGCCTTGTAATTTCATGTGATTGGTATTGATCCATCAATGCGGTTGAAAAACTTTTGTTATGAAGATGTACGCAATGAATACCATGTGGGAAACAAATTAAAGATGTTAAGACTAAAATTATTATAAATTGTGCATTACTCTGGCCATCTCTTGAGGCTACATTTGGATGCCAAATAGTTAACTAAGAGGTAGATGGATTTAACCATTTATAGCTGGCTCCAAATCAAATAACCACTAGTTAACATTCCTAGATTTAGCAGGATAAGTTTCGGTAGTTAATTTTGTATCAACCTCCCTAATAAATAAAGTCAATCAAGTTAGCTTATATTTCTGGAGAGATGGATTAAAGTTATGGCAACATTTACTGGTGCATATGCAAACATCCTTTTATAATTATTCATTTGAAATTACTTTATGAAAAATGCGAAGTTTTTATCTCAATCGAGGTATCAAATTGTAGATGCATTAACCACTAACGTATATGATATAGCCAATATACAATCTTTATTATGTCCATCATTAAAAATAAAGATGTATTGAGATATTTATGGATGCAATAATAATATATCAATTGAATTGCTTTGATCAATCGCATACATAAGGTAATTCTTATATTATTAAATATTCAAATCGACTTGTATATGCTATATCGGTTGATAATTTCATCTCTAGGATCCTATAATAGTAGCTGGTGTTGCGCAACCTGTCATTTCTCTTCTATTTTTCTTACAATATATCTCGGTTGAAACAAATTGAAATCTCGATTCACCTCATTATCAACCACATACTAAGATCTTCTAAATATATGGTTTTAAATATAGTGGATAGTCCTTTCCTAAAGCCAATTAAACTTACAAAAACATTATATTAACTATGTCAGCCTTACACCTATCATGCTTTTCTACTTTAGTGTTTTCTCTAATTTCTATGTTGTGGCACATTGAGCAAATTAGCTTGTATCTTGATGATTGCTTTGTATTAAAAAGACTGGGTAGAGAATAATTAAGAGTTAAAAGTTGTATTCAATGTAATTATGCAAATATTTCTTTACAAAAATTGACATTATGTTTTGCTTCCTAGGTATAGCTTTCTACATTTTTTGTTTGTTTGTTTTTTTTTTTGCTAAAACGGATATTTCATACATCACGGATACAAATACACCCAATAGAGTCAGAAAATAAAAATTCCCGAAGCGCTCCAGGCAACTCTCTCTCCGTAGACCATAAGGTACCTCCTGAGTGGCTCGCAACATATGCCGCTACCCAGTCAGCCGCTCCGTTGGCTTCACAATATATATGCATGGCCTGGAATGTGACCTCCCTCGCCATCTCCCAAATATCACAGAGCAGGGGGTGAACACCCCCACAGCTGCTCGAGCCCTTTCTACGTTTTTCAAAAGAATGAAATTAACTAGGGTTTGGGAGATTAGGGCTAGTTTGGAGCTCATTGCCTAGGCCCTTTTGTAAAAAAAGAAAAAAATATCATAGTCATTAACTATTTAACTTATATAATAAAAAAATAAGGAATATTATTTAGAGTTAGGCTAGGATGCTTTGGAGAGTATTTGGGCTTCAAAATCTTTTTAGTCAAAAATTATGAAAGACCTCTTGGCATGAAAATCAACACCATTGGCAATGATGTAACATAAATATATATATATATATATATATATATATATATATATATATATATATATAGTAGCTAAAATTTTATATTTTTTAGATCTCCTATATAAGCATCAAGTTAAGAAAAAAAATGAATGGTAAAAATAAATAATATAATTTGTAATTTCAGACTGTCGATCTTAATCTAAATATTTCAAAACATACATAGATCAAATTTTAGTTAATTTGGATGTTTCTCAACTGTATATCAAAATGAAACATGGTATCATATTGTCGAGATGATCAAATTTGTTTTCATTTGATGAATGCGCAAAAGGCATAAAATACATTTTACTTTATGGCAGATTTTAATATTATAAAATGTAATAAATGATGCTAATTTTTATTTTGAAAGATCCTTCATTATTTTTGACTAGAAAGCATCAAGAGCCAAATATTCTCTAAAGTATTATCAACCTAACTTATATTGCATGATAGTAGTTATAAAAATATTCAGTAATTCAAACTATGACAATCTGTTATGGAAAATTATAATTGCATTCATATTGTTAAAACATAAATGCCTTTAACAATTGAGCTTCTATTCTAGAAATTATGCATGGCTTTGTACATCTCATTATATTATGTTTTCTTAAGAAAAACTAGTGAATAAGCCTCCCTCTCTTTTCAATAATTACTAAGAATTTAGGAGTTCACATATCTAAAATTTATTATATCTATTATCACTGTTGCTGGAAATTGGACCCGGGGGCGGTCGTCGGTTGAGGAGGGGGAGCGGTCGGTGGACACAGGAGAGTGGCGGTCCGTCGGCGAGCGGCGTCCTCCATCGGAGTGCCTGCAGAAAAGCCGGTGGCCGGGTTTTCCGGCGCCGGCCCTCCGATGCTTAAGTCAGAGGGGGGAAACTGTGTTTAAAGGAGAAAGAAGAGAAGTTTTTCAGAGTTTCCTGTGTTCAACCCCCCTTGAGAAGCAAGGGTCCCCTTTTTATAGGGGGGTCGGATTACCTGTGATGTGATTGGGCGAGACCGTCGTACGGCTCGGCACGTTGCTTGGACTGGCACACGATCAGGTGAATCATTGCATTGATGTCGGAGGTGAGGCCGGGGTCAGAGACTTATCACGGCTGACAGGACCCTGCTGAGCTGATTTGCCATGGAGAGCTGAGGATCCGTAGATAATAGGAGCCATGCGCATTAATTGTTGAGTAAGCCGGAGATGCGCATTAATTGTTGAGTAAGCCGGAGATGCGCATTAATTGTTGAGTAAGTCGGAGACGTGCATTAATTGTTGAGTGAACCATGGGTTTGCGGAGATCATACGTAATAAATGCTGGGGCAGTGGCAGGATATGGCCCTCGGCCGGACCTCGGAAGGGTACGGCTGTGGTAGGTGGGCGACAAGGACGGACCTCCGAGGTCGGAAACTCTCTAGGTCGGACGTTCTGAGGTCGGACGTTCCGAGGTCGGGCGCCGACCTTGGTCGTCCAAGGTCGGCAGACATGCAGTCTTCTAGTGGCGAGGTTACTATGTTCTGGGGAAAACCGCATTCCCCCAACACTACCCCCGACTTCCGAGTTCGAGCTGCTTGCGAGCTCGGACGCGGGAAGTAGAAGTTGTTATTGCGGTTATTGAGGCCGAGGGGGATCACGTCTGCATCCTTACTTGTCTTGAAGTTTTTATAACGGAGATTGCGCCCTTTGGCCCTTCGAGGTCGCTTTACATGGCGAACTTATGACGGGGTCCGCGTCTTTACGCATCCCGAAGCAGCTACAACGGAGATTGCGCCCTTTGGATCTCCGAGATCACTTCGTACGGCGAACTCATGATGGGGTCCCTGGGCCCGATGGGGCGGCGCCTCGATCTCGTGGTTGAGGCCCCCTTCTTAAATAGGTACGCCGTTTCGCGCTTCAAAGTGGACACGTGGCATGATCCGAGGTCGGACGTTTCTGATCTCGTATTGGCGGAATAGCGGTCTGGGGAGGCTGAGGTTATATCGGCACTCCACGCGTCCCTGAGGCTTATTAAATGAAGGGAGCGGGGGTGACGTTCGCTCGTCTTTTAAGGCGGTTCGGTTTTGCGGACCCATGATGAGGCCGTAAGATCCGATGGGACGGCGCTTCAATTTTGTACCCGACATATTGATCTGGAATGAATGCGGTGCTTCGGCTTACGAGGCTGACACGTGGCGCGATCTAGACGAGGGGTGGAAACCGAACCCGCCGATCTGGGCCGTCAGGGGGGTCTATATAAACCCCACGAATCTGCCCTAAGAGGAGTTTTATTGGGTTGCCTTTCATTTTCGCCGCTTCCACCTTCATTCTACCTCTCGACAAAATCTTGCTGACGGTACCCGGAGCGATTTCCGGCGACTCCTCCGTAGGTTTCCATCCTGTGTTAGCTAGGGTTCCTCTTCCTCCTTCTTCTTACTCCTTTTATCTTTGGTTTGTTTCATTTTTCTGCAAAATGGGTCTTGGTCCAGATGAAGTGGGGTCGAGTTTGTCGGGGGAGGAGTTGGAGTTAATCCGCTCCCGGTTCTTCTTCCAGCCCGGGTTTCGTCTCGAAACTGCGGGGCCGGAAGATAGGGCGACGCGGCCGCCCCCAGGTCGGATCGCGATTCACCGCGAGACGCTCTGGGCCGGTCTGCGGTTCCCCCTACACGAGTTCGTGAACAACTTGCTGGTGGAGTATCAACTCATCCCAGCACAGCTTGCTCCGAACTCGTGGAGGACTATAGTCGGGTTCTTATCCTTGTGTCTCGCACATGGGATCCCGACTTCGGTGAGTGTTTTCCGCCGGTGTTTTTTGTTAAAGAAAAATCCGGCGGATGCGAGGTGGCTATACTTCGCCTTTCGGGGCGGTATGTCACTCTTTCAGGGTGCCCCTTCCTCTATTCATGAGTGGAAGGAAAAATTTTTCTTTCTTGCGTCCGAGGTGCCGTGGGGGTTTAACCCGAGGTGGGGGCACCCTCGGTTGAAAGCTCTCAACAGACTCTCCGAGCCTTCGGGGAGGGAACTGAGGGTCTTGGACGCCCTGCGGGGCCTCGGGAAGGGATTCAACCTGACCGAGCTCCTAAGGGAGGACGCCTTGGCGAGCGTGGGCTTGAGTTCGGCGCGCCCCGAGGGTAAGAGTAGTCGCATCGTTTTGTTTTGACTTTACCTGTTTTCTTTTCTTACTAATGTTGGTCTGACACTTAAGAAAATTTTTGGTTTCAGACATTCCTCACATGCCGACCAGCAACACGTCCCTCTTCTCCCGGTTAAAGAGGCGGGAGGCCGAGGCCGGAGGGGCTATTCCCCAGCCTCGGAAGAAGTCGAGGTCGGCCGGCGCTTCCACGTCGGCCGGGACGGGAGGCCTGGAGGCGGGGGCCTCCGCAGCTGACCAGGGGCGGACACGGGCTGCCGGTGACGCGGGCTCGGTGGCCCCTCTCTGTCCTGCCCCCGTCGCCCAGGGGGGGGGGGACCGTGATCCGCTTGCGGCGCCCGGGGCCTGAGCCGAGTAGAGGCCCCGAAGTCAGAGGCCCCGAGGTCCCTAGCTCGGACGAGCCGAGCTCTTCAAGGGTCTAGAGGGAGGAGTCAGCCGAGCCAGAATCCCCACTCCTCGAGGGGAGCTTGTGAAAGAGTAGATGCCCTACAAGCCAATCGCAATATGTATTGCGAAAGGTTTTTTCTTTTGATTTGTCCAAATCATGTACATGATATTTAAATATGAATAAAGGCGTTATGTTTTATCATATGCTGTTGATTATATTTATGATAAACTCCTTAGTTTAGGGCAATGGTTTTAAGACTATGATGAGATCATACTAGTGAGACTTAAAATCCTAAAATCCTAATCTTAAATATTCCCAGTCATTGGTACATTGAGTCGGGGATCAATGATTACCGGAAAGACTGGCATGTCTTATGTATGCTCGATGCAGAGGATGATTGATCTCACAATCATTTGTGTGGAGACACTAATACAAAGATGTGGGTGCTCATTAGAGGAATGAGTTCACTGAATTGACCTACAAAGAGAAATCTTATGAAATCTTACTTACATGTCAAAAGATGATTCTCTTAGTGGGAGTTGTGCAACTGATCCTATGACCTGAGATCACCATGGTATCTTGTGCACATGAACCCATATTTTGGTTTACACTCATTCATGACAATAAGTTATGTACGAGGTCTTCTGGATATGGTGAATTGTGTACGAAGATTATGAGTAGGTCAACAAGGAATTAATCACTTCTAGTAAGAGAAGATAGCATCCTATTTATTCTAATCATATGATAATTCAGGAAACCTTTGATCAAAGTAGAATGAAAATTAGAAAGAGTTTCTAATGTTTCATTATTTGAATTATCATTAAAAGATTGAGAAAAATATGAATATGAAATTGAGTTTGACATATATTCATACTCATATGCATATTTGGGATGCAGTTTGATTAAAGGATTGAATTGCATGGTAACTTGCCACTGAAGGGTATTTTTGGTATTTCCACCAAATTCCATATTTTCCGGGTAGACATGACACGTTGCTAGACGTCAATCTTGTTTTATAGGTTTGATCAAATTAAAGAGTTAATTCGATCACCAATTAGAAAGGATTCTAATTGTTAAGTTCGGGTTCGCGCAGTTTGGACTTAAATCGATTAGAAGAGTTCTAATCAAGTTGGGTCAACTCGCACTCACACCTATTGCTGGCTAAGTATGGAACCCAATGGGTCACACACAAGAAAACTTATCAAGGGTCTAATTGGATTAGATCATGTTTGCAAGATAAACATCCTAGCAGGTGTTGCAAACCTTAGCTCCTAATTCGAATTGGATTCGAATCTGATTCGAATTGGATTCGAATCGGATTCTTAATTGATCTAATTTGATTAGATCATATTCTAATACGGGTTAGCCAAGAGTTGGCACCTAATTGGCTTGGTTTGAGTCTAATTGGATTAGATTTAATAAATCATTCAATCTAGACCGTTAGATCTTGATCTACCGTTGGATGAAGACATAATGGAGAGTTGGTTTAACCCAATTGGATTGGGTTAGAGGATGGCTACCATAATTGACCATTGGATCTTAATCCCACCATTGGATGAAGACATAATGGGTCAAGTGAATGGCGCCTTGCATTGGAGCCCTTGGATCATCATCATGAAAGATCAAGAGGTGAGGCGTGATGGACATGTGATTAGCATGTGATGTTGACTTGGTCAAAATATGGCACCACATGAAAGGACATATCATTTGATACACCTCTTCACTTGATCTGCACCTCCTCTTATTTGATATGGCCCTTAGATGATGTCCTTTCATGAAAGGATGTGTGGATGGGATGCATCCCTTGGAGATGCATCCCTACACCTATTATAAATAGGCTAGCACTCCATGGGTTTCATCATTCCAACTCCACCCCACTCCTCTCTTCTTTCTTTCTTACATTAGTTTCTTTCTTTCTAGCATTGCTTCTAGTGTGTCCTAAGCCAAGACAAGGTAGTCTTCTTTAGGACAAAAGGATTAGAAGTGATTTTAGAAGGTTAAAGAAAAATAGAAAGAAAGGAAAGCAAGCCATTAGAGTTCTTTAAGAATTCTGCATTAAGGATCAAAGTCTTTGGAGCTTAAGACTTAAATCAAGTTTTCGTGTGGATCAACGTTGGAGGGTGAACACTTGGGCACCTAGTGGAAATTCTGCATATTGGATTAGCGTTAGAGGTATTCTTCTATTTCTGCATTTATATTATATTATTTGATTGCTTTCATTAAGGTGATCTTGGCTTATAAGGGTTTTATGTTAAGGAACTTTATCAAGAAATTTTTAAAATTCCTAACTTCCGCTGCGCATTATAACATGCTAAAATCCTTCAAGTGGTATCAGAGCCATCCTTAATTGGTTCAATCAAATAATTATGTATGATGTATGATTATTAATTTACTATGAGATAGTAATGTCATATGCTTAGAGAAATGCTGAAATGTATGATTAATATATGATATGTTATGTAATAAAATATCATGATATGAAATTTTCCATATGAAAATATGTTGAAGCATGTTAATTAATTGCTTATGATTTATACATGCTATGAGATAGCCATGATGCATAATAGTTTATTTTAGACATGTTAAATGTATGTTACAATTAAAGAATGTGCTAGAGACTAGTAAGCCCTCAATAAAAATTATATTAAGTCATAGTGTTGAAAAACTTTGAGCTAACCCATTCTAGAACAATTAATCTAATTGGTGTCTAAGGAAAGCACTAAAGGTGGTTACTTAATTAGGACCTTACTCTCTGAGTAAGGGGAGCCTCCCACCTGCTTACCTGGTCAATTGTTTGATTGCCTATTATGGATAAGCTTAATATTGATATAACACTATTGATAGCCTTCCTTCATGCCTCGATATTATTATGTCAAGATCCATGCTAGTTTGTTGTGCTAACACAAGACTTGCAATGGGGACTGATGTTATACTGTCTTGGTGCATTAAGATGCTTATGGCATATTTTAATATATTGCCTTGTTGTGCAACCACAAGGGCAATATTATTCGAATATGACTATATGAAAATGAAGGGTTTGACTTAACTAAAATATTATTGTTTGTTGTGCTAACACAAGGCAATAAGTATTTTAAGAGGACAAGATAAAGTTGAGAATTGCATGAGATGCAATTGGAAAGAGTTTCCTACCTTTGAACTCATAAGAGTTTGTTGTGTAAACACAAGGCTTTTTATGATGAATTAGGATCTCAACCCTACTAAGAAAAATTATATTTTCACGTTTATCATAGGAGAGGGCTATGATATTCGATAAAAATAGTAGGAGACAAATTAGATTAAAGTCCTTATCTAGTTGCAAACATGTCATCATGATTGGTCTGCTTATATTAGTTTTGTTTTGCATATGTAGAATTATTAAATGGTTTCTTCACTTTCACTAAGAGGCATCTTAGATGCCAACAAGTTGACCGGACCAAACTATGTGGACTGGTTGAGGAATTTAAAGATAGTACTCACTCAGGAGAAAATTTCCTATATACTTGAAACCCCTGATCTTGGAGATCTAGGGGATGATGCTACAGAAGAGGAGGTTGCCACACATAAGATGTGGAAAAATGACAGTGTGACTGTCAAATGTATCATACTTGCCTCTATGAACAATGAATTACAGAGGCAACATGAAGGCATGGATACTCAATCCATACTTCTCAATTTAAAAGAGTTGTATGGAGAACAAAGCAGGACTGCTAGGTATGAGATATCTAAGCAGTTGTTCCGTGCTAGAATGAATGAAGGAACTCCAGTGCAAAACCATGTTCTTATGGTTATAGACTTGATCACCAGATTAAGTCAATTAGGTTTTGCTATGGATAGTGAGCTCAGTCAGGATTTGATCCTGCAATCACTGCCTGATTCATTCTCTCAGTTTGTTGTGAACTTTCACATGAACAAGCTGAACACCTCCCTGCCCGAGCTGTTAAATATGCTCAAAACAGCTGAAGGGCATATTAAGAAGGATAAAGGTCCACTCCTTCTTATAAATAGCACCTCTATGAGGAAATCGGGAAATAAGGGTTCTAAGAAACGATTGAACCCCAAGAGTAGCATCAAAAAGAAAAAAGGAAAGAAAAACTCCGGATCAAGTACCTGTTTTCATTGCGGCAAAGCTGGCCACTGGAAAAGGAATTGCAAGAGTTTTCTTGCAAGTATGAAGACCGATGCAAGAGTTGCATCAAAAGGTATGTTTATGTTACATGCCAACTTGTCATTAAGTTCTTCAAATTCAAATTCATGGGTATTGGATACCGGCTGTGGTTTTCACATTTGCAAATCTTTGCATAGACTACAGAAAATTAAAATTTTGAAGAAAGGTGACTTCGAGCTGTATGGCGCTGGAGGAGAGTCCATCCAGGCTGAAGCTGTTGGAACCTACAACTTGGAATTGCCTTCGGGAAAGCTCCTACAATTAGAAGATTGTTATTATATGCCCAAAATTATTAGAAATGTAATTTCCATTCCTTTGTTGTTAAAGAAAGGTTT
Source organism: Phoenix dactylifera (assembly GCF_051530095.1). Lineage (NCBI taxonomy): Eukaryota > Viridiplantae > Streptophyta > Magnoliopsida > Arecales > Arecaceae > Phoenix > Phoenix dactylifera. The sequence continues at coordinate 20,275,302 of NC_143194.1, forward strand.
TGAAATTAATGGAAAGGGCAATGGTTGCTCTATTTATTTTTCTAATAAGCATCTTTGCAATGGCATTATGGAAAATGGTCTTCTAGTTTTATTACTTAATGACAATGTCTTTCATATTAATAAAAGCAATAAAAGAAAGAGAGAGGAAGTGAATAATACCCTCCTTTGGCATTGCCGACTTGGTCACATAAGTGAATCAAGAATTAACAAGTTATACAAAGAAGAGTTCTTTGATCCTTATGATTATGAATCATTAGGAACTTGTGAATCTTGTCTTATGGAAAAAATGACCAAGTCTCCATTCACTGGACATGGAGAAAGGGCAAGTGAGTTATTAGGACTTATACATACAGATGTATGTGGTCCTATGACAACTCCAGCTAGAGGTGGATACTCTTACTTCATCACATTCACTGATGATTTATCAAGGTTCGGATTTGTGTATCTTATGAAACATAAATACGAAGCCTTTGATAAGTTTAAAGAGTATCAAAGTATGGTTGAAAAACAAACCGGAAAGTGTATTAAAATCCTTCGATCTGATCGAGGAGGTGAATACCTTTCTAGTGAATTTTTAAATCATCTTAAAGAAAAGGGCATTCTCTCTGAATGGACACCTCCGTATACGCCACAACTAAATGGTGTAGCTGAACGGAGGAATCGTACTCTATTAGATATGGTAAGATCCATGATGTGCTTTACAGATCTTCCTATTTCCTTCTGGGGTTATGCCTTAGAAACTGCTACATATGTGCTAAACAGGATACCTTCAAAATCTGTATCTAGTACTCCATATGAGATATGGAGAGGTAGAAAGCCCAATCTTAAATATTTTAAAATATGGGGCTGCCAAGCATATGTCAAAAGAAATTTTGGACATAAGCTAAGTGCTAGATCAGATAAATGTACATTTATAGGTTATTCCAAAGAAAGTATTGGATATCTCTTCTATCACCCTACTGAACAAAAGGTATTTGTTAGTAGGCATGCCACTTTCTTAGAAAAAGAGTTTATCTTAGAAAAGGGCAGTGAAAGAAGAATTGAACTTAATGAAGTTCAAGACCTACAAATAGAAACACAAGAAATTCTTCAACCAAATGTACCCATTGATGAAGTACAACCACAACACACATCTCCTCTCCAAAGGTCAGATAGAGTGCGAAATGCACCTAAGAGGTATGGGTTTATCATTGAGAATGATGAAGCCCACATCATCGAAAATGATGATCCTCTGACCTATTCGGAAGCTATCATGAGTAATGACTCTAACAAATGGTTAGAAGCTATGAAATCCGAAATAGACTCTATGTATACCAACCAAGTATGGACTTTGGTTGATGCACCAGAAGGTGTTAACCCTATAGGTTGCAAATGGGTCTATAAGAAGAAGATTGGAGCAGATGGCCAAGTAGAAACCTACAAGGCTAGATTGGTGGCAAAAGGTTTCAGGCAAAAGCAAGGAATTGACTATGATGAAACTTTTTCACCAGTTGCCATGCTTAAATCTATTCGGATTTTGCTTGCAATAGCTGCATACTATGATTATGAAATTTGGCAGATGGATGTCAAAACCGCCTTCCTTAATGGTTATCTTGAGGAAGAGGTTTACATGACACAGCCAGAAGGATTTGTCTCAAGTGGGAGAGCAAATCAAGTATGCAAGCTTAAGAGATCCATTTATGGATTAAAGCAAGCATCGAGGAGTTGGAACATCCGTTTTGATACAACAGTTAAAGAGTTTGGTTTTATCAAAAATGTGGATGAACCATGTGTGTACAAGAAGACTAGTGGGAGTGCCATTGTCTTCTTAATATTGTATGTAGATGACATACTAATCATTGGAAATGATATTCCAATGTTACAATCGGTCAAGACTTGGCTATCAAAAAGCTTTTCCATGAAAGACTTGGGAGAAGCATCCTATATACTTGGTATAAAGATCTATAGGGATAGATCTAAAAGGATGCTAGGCTTGTCCCAGTCTAAGTACATAGATCGTGTGCTAAAAAGATTCAGCATGGAAGGAAGTAAAAGAGGTTACTTACCTATGAGTCATGGCATACGTCTCTCTAAGAAGATGTCTCCTAAGACATCTGAAGAGAGGAATAGAATGAATTCTATTCCCTATGCTTCGGCAGTAGGATCAATTATGTATGCTATGCTATGTACTAGGCCTGATGTTGCTTATGCCTTAGGCATAACAAGCAGATTCCAGGCTGATCCAGGAGAAAATCATTGGATAGCTGTGAAAAATATTCTTAAGTACTTAAGAAGGACTAAAGATATTTTTCTAGTTTATGGAGGATCTGAGTTGAAACTAGAAGGATTTTCTGATTCTAGTTTTCAATCAGATCCAGATGATAGCAAGTCCACTTCAGGGTATGTCTTTACCCTAAATGGTGGTGCAGTGAGCTGGAAGAGTTCCAAGCAGCAAACTGTAGCTGACTCAACTACTGAGGCAGAATACATCGCTGTAAGTGAAGCCGCTAAGGAAGCTGTCTGGATGAAGAAGTTCATCGCTGAGTTGGGAGTAGTTCCTGAGATTACTGGACCAGTTTCAGTTTATTGTGACAACACTGGAGCTGTTGCTCAAGCAAAGGAACCAAGATCTCATCACAAATCCAAGCACATTCTAAGACGCTTCCACCTCGTTCGAGAGATCGTCGAGAGACAAGACATAGTCATTGAACGAGTAGACACAAAGAACAACTTAGCAGACCCGTTCACTAAAGCTCTACCACAACAGCAGTTCGATCGCCACCTCGATTGTATGGGGATAAAATATAAGAGCGATTGGCTTTAGTGCAAGTGGGAGATTGAAAGAGTAGATGCCCTACAAGCCAATCGCAATATGTATTGCGAAAGGTTTTTTCTTTTGATTTGTCCAAATCATGTACATGATATTTAAATATGAATAAAGGCGTTATGTTTTATCATATGCTGTTGATTATATTTATGATAAACTCCTTAGTTTAGGGCAATGGTTTTAAGACTATGATGAGATCATACTAGTGAGACTTAAAATCCTAAAATCCTAATCTTAAATATTCCCAGTCATTGGTACATTGAGTCGGGGATCAATGATTACCGGAAAGACTGGCATGTCTTATGTATGCTCGATGCAGAGGATGATTGATCTCACAATCATTTGTGTGGAGACACTAATACAAAGATGTGGGTGCTCATTAGAGGAATGAGTTCACTGAATTGACCTACAAAGAGAAATCTTATGAAATCTTACTTACATGTCAAAAGATGATTCTCTTAGTGGGAGTTGTGCAACTGATCCTATGACCTGAGATCACCATGGTATCTTGTGCACATGAACCCATATTTTGGTTTACACTCATTCATGACAATAAGTTATGTACGAGGTCTTCTGGATATGGTGAATTGTGTACGAAGATTATGAGTAGGTCAACAAGGAATTAATCACTTCTAGTAAGAGAAGATAGCATCCTATTTATTCTAATCATATGATAATTCAGGAAACCTTTGATCAAAGTAGAATGAAAATTAGAAAGAGTTTCTAATGTTTCATTATTTGAATTATCATTAAAAGATTGAGAAAAATATGAATATGAAATTGAGTTTGACATATATTCATACTCATATGCATATTTGGGATGCAGTTTGATTAAAGGATTGAATTGCATGGTAACTTGCCACTGAAGGGTATTTTTGGTATTTCCACCAAATTCCATATTTTTCGGGTAGACATGACACGTTGCTAGACGTCAATCTTGTTTTATAGGTTTGATCAAATTAAAGAGTTAATTCGATCACCAATTAGAAAGGATTCTAATTGTTAAGTTCGGGTTCGCGCAGTTTGGACTTAAATCGATTAGAAGAGTTCTAATCAAGTTGGGTCAACTCGCACTCACACCTATTGCTGGCTAAGTATGGAACCCAATGGGTCACACACAAGAAAACTTATCAAGGGTCTAATTGGATTAGATCATGTTTGCAAGATAAACATCCTAGCAGGTGTTGCAAACCTTAGCTCCTAATTCGAATTGGATTCGAATCTGATTCGAATTGGATTCGAATCGGATTCTTAATTGATCTAATTTGATTAGATCATATTCTAATACGGGTTAGCCAAGAGTTGGCACCTAATTGGCTTGGTTTGAGTCTAATTGGATTAGATTTAATAAATCATTCAATCTAGACCGTTAGATCTTGATCTACCGTTGGATGAAGACATAATGGAGAGTTGGTTTAACCCAATTGGATTGGGTTAGAGGATGGCTACCATAATTGACCATTGGATCTTAATCCCACCATTGGATGAAGACATAATGGGTCAAGTGAATGGCGCCTTGCATTGGAGCCCTTGGATCATCATCATGAAAGATCAAGAGGTGAGGCGTGATGGACATGTGATTAGCATGTGATGTTGACTTGGTCAAAATATGGCACCACATGAAAGGACATATCATTTGATACACCTCTTCACTTGATCTGCACCTCCTCTTATTTGATATGGCCCTTAGATGATGTCCTTTCATGAAAGGATGTGTGGATGGGATGCATCCCTTGGAGATGCATCCCTACACCTATTATAAATAGGCTAGCACTCCATGGGTTTCATCATTCCAACTCCACCCCACTCCTCTCTTCTTTCTTTCTTACATTAGTTTCTTTCTTTCTAGCATTGCTTCTAGTGTGTCCTAAGCCAAGACAAGGTAGTCTTCTTTAGGACAAAAGGATTAGAAGTGATTTTAGAAGGTTAAAGAAAAATAGAAAGAAAGGAAAGCAAGCCATTAGAGTTCTTTAAGAATTCTGCATTAAGGATCAAAGTCTTTGGAGCTTAAGACTTAAATCAAGTTTTCGTGTGGATCAACGTTGGAGGGTGAACACTTGGGCACCTAGTGGAAATTCTGCATATTGGATTAGCGTTAGAGGTATTCTTCTATTTCTGCATTTATATTATATTATTTGATTGCTTTCATTAAGGTGATCTTGGCTTATAAGGGTTTTATGTTAAGGAACTTTATCAAGAAATTTTTAAAATTCCTAACTTCCGCTGCGCATTATAACATGCTAAAATCCTTCAGCTTGGCCATCCACGATGCCGATGTCGCACGCGCCGTGTTTTGGCGTGCGATGCTTCCAGCAGACCGAGCCGAGTTCCGGAACTTGCCGCTGGAAGAGATTGTCGACGGTACCTACCGCAATACCGCTCGGGTAAGCTACTTTCCCAATTTTCCTTAGGCTACTGGCGAACATGTTATATGTTTTTCAACTCGTAATCGCTTTACCCTTTTTCTCTTGCAGCACATCCACGAAGTCGACACCCTGGTATTCATTGCCCAAGGGTGTCAAGAAGAGACTCGGCAGCTCAGCCAGCAATTAGAGCCGACTAAGAAGAGAATTGCCGAGTTGGAGGCGGCGCTGGCCGAGGCCGAGGCGCGGAGGGAGGCGACGGAGGCCGGGCGACTAGCAATGGTCGAGGTGCTCGAGGAAGAAAGGGCTGCCCATTCCCTGGCCAAGTTAGCCCTGCGCGCTTCGGAGGCGCGCCTGGGGGAGGTTCAGTCCGAGGTCGCGGGCCTCAAGTACGAGGGCGGGGTCTTGCGCCTCAAGGTTGAACAACTGGAGGCCCGGAAAAGGAGGGCGCTCGAGCGAGCCGAACATGACGTGGACTCCTTCAAGGAATCGGAGGAGTTTCGCGACATGCTGGAGGAGGAAACCGTTGATGGGTTCCTCCGGGGCTTCGAGAACTTCCGGAGGCAGATGGCCCGGTTCTGCCCCCAGCTCGATCTTTCAACGGTTCGTCCGAGGTTGAGGCTGGGCTATAACTCTGACTCCGACGACGATCCCGCCGCCCTGGTGTCCGAGGGGGATTCGGCCGAGCTAGATGCAGCCGAGCCGGCGGTGGCGGAGCCCCTCCCTCGTGAAATCAACGAGGGCGTTTCCGTGGCGCCCGCCGAGGCCCCTGCCGTAGACCCCGAGCCCGCATCCGCTGAAGACCCTCCGGTCATCGCCATAGATGACACCGAGGGTGACGCCGACGCGACCGCCGCTCCTTAGGACTTAGATTTATTTCTTCTTTTTATTGTAATCGAGGTCGGCCTTCAAATTTTTGAATGGTCGACCTCCAACTCTGTACTTAGCCTCTTGGCATTTCATTAATGAAAAAATTCTTTTTGCCATCCCGCGTTTACCTTTCTCTTTATCTTCCTTTGTTGTAAACAAGGCCGGGACTTTAACTTATTGTTTTATTGACCCTCAACTTTGTATCCTAGCTTTCGAGCTGCTTAATAGAGGCATGTTTTTTGGCTATGTTTTGCTTTCCTGAGTTCTGATTACGCTAACTAGAGGGAGCTCCGAGCTTAGATTCTAGGAAACTTTTCTAAGTCCTGTAGCTCGGGCTTGAAGATCGCAGAGGTCGCCGTATTTGGCTTTTAGATTTTTGAGGCACCGGGCTCGGGCCTCAGACCTCCGAGCGGGGCCGTGCTAGACTTGCATAGGCCGCTATCTGGGGGTTTAGCCAAGCTTTCGAGCTCGACTTTCGGACCGTAGGTTTATAAAAAGGTTAGTGCTGTCCCCCGAAGGGGAGCATGAGCCAATAATCAAATCGTCGCCAGGGCTTTCATAGTTATCGCCCTCGGACCCTGCCGAGGTTTCGGCGAGCAGGGTCGGAATCTGTAGAGAATACCTCGGCCTTCTTGAGCTCGATCAGTACGCCCGCGGTCGAGGTCATCTTCATAGGTCGACGTTGGAGTCTCTGTGTATGGGGGCCGAATTGGGCCCTTATGCATGAGGGTTTACATGAGTTGTCGTGGAGGTTATTAGTGGACGGAGCATGCATGAGGTCAGTGGGAGATTAGTCTTAAACTGACTTGTAGGAGCAATCCGACTTCGGCCGAAATAAGGTCCCAATTTCAATCGGGATTTCGCTGGCAATACGTAGATAAATATAACAAGGCGAGCATCAAGTGGGATGTACCTTTTGCATTTCCGAAATCGCGCACCTCGTAGCGGAGTGGGTTGCCTTATTTCCTCGCCGGCTTTCGAAGTCATTTTTTGACTTTTGGAGAGCTTGGGCTTCTTATGAACCCGATGGCGCCCGCCGAGGTTGAGGGGGTTTGGGGATGCTCCATCAATCTGCGACACTTTCCGAGGTCGAGGGAGTTTGGGACTCTAAGGTCGACCCTCGGGGCATCCCGACCTTAGTCGAGGAATCGTGTGCCAGGTTGACGGATCTGGGGACGCTTTATCGACCCGCAATGCTTCCCGAGGTCGAGGGAGTTTGGGACTCTATGGTCGAACCTCGGGGCATCCCGACCTTAGCCGAGGAATCTTGCGTCAGGTCGATGGGTCTGGGAACGCTTTATCGACCTGCGATGCATCCCGAGGTCGAGGGAGTTTGGGACTCTACGGTCGAACCTCGGGGCATCCCGACCTTAGTTGAGGAATCGTGCGCCAGGTCGATGGGTCTGTGAATGCTCTATCGACCTGCGATGCCTCCCGAGGTCGAGGGAGTTTGGGACTCGACGGTCGAACCTCGGGGCATCCCGACCTTAGTCGAGGAATCGTGCGCCAGGTCGATGAGTCTGGGAACGCTCTATCGACCTGCGACGCTTCCCGAGGTCGAGGGAGTTTGGGACCTACGGTCGAACCTCGGGGCATCCCGACCTTAGTCGAGGAATCGTGCGCCAGGCGATGGGTCTGGGAACGCTCTATCGACCTGCGACGCTTTCCGAGGTCGAGGAAGTTTGGGACTCTACGGTCGAACCTCGGGGCATCCCGACCTTGTTGAGGAATCTTGCGTCAAGTCGATGCTCTATCGTCCTGCGACACTTTCCGAGGTCGAGTGAGTTTGGGACTCTACGGTCGAGCCTCGAGGCATCCCGACCTTAGTCGAGAAATATGAGGATCACAAACGACCCGACATTAGAAGAGATAATCATAATCATTGAAAAGGGACGAATCATTATAAAGAGGAGACTGAGTCCATGTTCCTGATTGCCTAGGACCCCTAGGGGTTTCATTGGTAATACATCCGTAGATTCTCGGAGTTCCAGCTTCGCGGAATTGGAGTCCCTTCGAGAGATTTTAACTTGTATGCTCCGGGTCGTTGTACTCGGGCGATTTGATATGGCCCTTCCCAGTTTGGGGCGAGCTTTCCCCGCTCCGTTGGCTGAAAAGCCTCGGCTCTCCTGAGGACGAGGTCCCCCACTTTGAAGAGTTTGGGCTTGACTCTGAAGTTGTAGTATTGGGCCGTTTTCTGTTGGTACCTTGCCATGCGGACCCGGGCGACCTCTCGTGTCTCTTCAACGAGATCCAGATTATTTCTGAGTCGGGAAGAGTTGGAGTCGGGGTCGTAGCGCTCCACCCTTGAAGAAGGGAGGCCAATTTCCAGCGGGATGACAGCCTCTGTGCCATATGATAGGTTGAAGGGGGTCTCTCCTGTGGGTAATCGGAACGTAGTCCGGTATGCCCAGAGGACGTTGTACAAGTCCTCGACCCATTGTCCTTTTGATCGATCAAGCCTAGCCTTGAGTCCCTGCAAAATGGTACGATTAGTTACCTCAGTTTTTCCGTTTGTCTGGGGATAGGCGACCGAGGTGAAGCGGTGGTCGATGCCGAGCTCGGAGCAAAATTCTCTGAAGTGGACGTTGTCGAACTGCCGGCCATTGTCAGATATAAGGATACGGGGGAGTCCGAATCTGCAGATTATGGACTTCCACACAAAGTCCCGCATCTTTTGCTCGGAAATTCGGGCTACAGGTTCAGCTTCAACCCATTTGGTGAAGTAGTCGATGGAGACGACCAAAAATTTTCTTTGCCCGGTGGCCAGAGGAAAGGGCCCCAGAATGTCGATCCTCCACCGGGCAAACGGCCAGGGGGCGATGATTGAAGTTAGCAGGGCCGAAGGTCGGCGTTGGATGTTGGCGTTCCGTTGGCATCGGTCACACTTCCGAACAAAATCCGTCGCATCCTTCTAGAGTGTGGGCCAGAAATATCCTTGCCGCAGGATCTTATGGGCTAGCGCCCGACCTCCCAGGTGATTTCCGCAAATTCCTTCATGGACCTCTCGGAGGGCATAGTCCGCCTCCGAGGGACGGAGACATCTGAGGAGAGGAGAAGTGAATGATCGACGATAGAGCCTGTTCTCATATAGGACATACCGGAAAGCTTGGCGCCTGATCCGGCGAGCCTCTATCTCATCATGAGGGAGGGTTCCGTCCTGGAGATAGCGGACGAACCCGTCGATCCAGCTCGGCTCGAAGTCGATACACATGGTTGGTTCGGGTTCCTCCGTGCTGGGTGTCCGTAGATACTCGAGCGTTGTCTCCTTAGAAAGCTCGCTCATGCGGGAGGTCGCCAGTTTAGACAATTGGTCCGTCCTGAGATTCTTCGCTCTGGGAATGTGCTGGATGCTGAAAGAGCCTAAGGCGGACGTGAGTTTCCGCACTTTTTGGAGATATTTCCGCATCGATGGCTCTTTTGCTTCAAAGTCTCCCTGGACCTGGCTCACTATCAGCTGGGAGTCGCTGAAGGCCTTCAGATTTTCCACTTTCAGTTTCTTCGCCAATTTGAGCCCAGCAATGAGCGCCTCATACTCTGCCTCGTTGTTTGAGGCCGAGAACTCGAGGCGTAGGGCTTGCTCGGCCACCACTCCATCCGGGCTGGTGAGGATGAGTCCAGCTCCGCTACCCCCCGAAGTTGAGGACCCGTCCGAATATAGGACCCATGGTAGCCTCGGGGTTCCCTCCATAGATGCAGACGGTAGCTCGGGGTCGTCTGGCAAGGTACATTCCACGAGGAAGTCGGCGAGTATTTGAGCTTTAATGGCCGGCCTGGGCCGATATTCGAGGTCGAACTCCCCGAGCTCGACCGCCCACTTGGCGATCCTCTCCGCACGATCTGACCTTTGCAATATTTGCTTCATAGGCTGGTCGGTCAGTATGACTATTGTATGTGCTTGAAAATAAGGCCGGAGTCTCCGAGCTGAGATGATAAGGGCAAAAATTGTCTTCTCAAGTTTAGAATATCGGGTCTCAGCATCCCTGAGAACCCGGCTGATGTAGTAGACCGGCTTTTGGAGCTTGTCCTCTTCCCGGACCAGGACTGAGTTTACTGCGACCGGGGAGACGGCCAGGTATACTAGGGTCTTCTGAAAATAATTACGGCGCACTACTATACGATGTTCTATTTTTCCATAGAAATGTGTTCGCTCAAGAAAAGCTCCAGAAGATGTTAAAGAACTTCGTCCCGCTGAGGCTTTGTGAGTAGCGGGGGAGAGGCCAGAAGGCGCTTGAGCTCTTCAAAGGCCGGCTGGCATTCTTCTGACCACAGGAAGTCCTTTGGCCGCTTAAAGATCTTGAAGAATGGGAGGCAGTGCTCAGCCGATCGGGAGACAAATCTCCCCAAGGCGGCAACCCGTCCGGTAAGCCGCTGCACTTCTTTGACTGTCTTTGGAGGCGTCATCTCTTGCAGCGCTCGGATTTTCTCGGGGTTGGCTTCAACTCCGCACTGGGTCACTATGAAACCCAGGAATTTGTCTGAGATAACTCCGAACGCGCACTTTGCTGGGTTGAGCTTCATTCGATACCTCCTGAGCTTGGAGAATATTTCGTTGAGGTCAGCTACATGGTGCTCCGCCGTTCGGCTCTTCACCAGCATGTCATCCACATAGACTTCCATATTTCGGCCGATCTGGTCCTCAAAAATTTGGCTGACCAGCCTCTGATATGTGGCTCCAGCGTTCTTCAGACCGAAAGGCATCACCTTGTAGCAATAGGTGCCCTTGTCGGTGATGAAGGCCGTCTTCTCCTCGTCTTCTGGCGCCATTCGGATTTGACTGTATCCTGAGAAGGCGTCCATGAAGGTCAGCAATTGATGTCCTGAGGTGGAATCGACGAGCTGGTCAATGCTCGGAAGGGAGAAACTATCCTTCGGGCAGGCCTTGTTCAGGTCAGTGTAGTCCACGCACATGCGCCATTTCCCATTAGCCTTCTTCACGAGGACTATATTGGCGAGCCAGTCTGGGTAGGAGACCTCCCGGATGAAGCTAGCTTCAAGGAGTTTATCCACTTTCTCGGCTGCAGCTCGTTGTCGTTCCGGGGCAGAGCCCCCTTTTTTCTGCTTTATAGGTCTGCTGGTCGGCTTCACCTGGAGTCGATGGACCATGACCTCAGGGTCAATTCCTGGTACGTCGGCGGGCGACCAGGCGAAGACATCAGCATTGTCCCGCAGGAAGCTGATGAGATGATTCCTCTCGCAGACGCCAAGGCCGGAGCCGACCTGCACAGTTAGCTCGAAAAAAAATTTTCGTAGAGAAACTTGAACGAGAAGCTCACCGGGCTCTACTTGCTTCTTCCAGAGGTCGTCCCTTGTGTCCAGGGTTTCTATGGGTAGCGAGGGGCCCATTGCCTGAATCGGCGCCTCGGTTGGTTGCTTCACTCTGCGAGTCGCCATGTAGCACTGCTTGGCAACCAGCTGATCCCCGCGGACCTCGCCTACTCCTTGGCCGGTGGGGAATCGCATGAGTAGGTGGCGGGTTGAGACCACGGCTCAGAGGGCATTTAGCCCTGGCCGCCCAAGGATAGCGTTGTAGGCTGAGGGTAGACGGACCACAAGAAAGTCCGTCCTCACAGTGCTTTCCTGGGGAGCGAGGCCGACCGTAACAAGAAAGCTGACCTCGCCCTCGACTGGGACCGAGTCTCCGGTAAACCCGACCAGTGGGGTATTAATTTTCCGGAGCTGTCCTTCTGGTAACCCCATTTTTTGGTAGGCATAGTAGTACAAAACGTTGGCTGAACTTTCATTGTCAACTAGGACACGTTTTACATCAAATTTATTTACAATCATGAAGATGACCACAGCGTCATCGTGGGGGGTCTCAACCCCTTTCAAGTTCTCGTCCGAGAACGAAATGACTTCAGCAGTATGCGGGCGCTTCGGAGAGATTCCTTCTCGGGCTGATCCTCCTGCCGAGGCTTCTCCGATTACATTGATGGTGCCGGCGATAGGCCTGTTGTCATCCGGATTTTCGGACGGTGTGGCGTTTTCCGCTGGCCTCCTTTCCTCACGTCGGTTCCTTACGAACCGATTGAGTACTCCGCGGCGAATAAGCGTCTCTATCTCGTCCCGGAGCTGAAAGCAATCCTCCGTGTCGTGCCCGCGGTCTCGGTGGAAGCGGCAGTACTTCCTGGGATTGCGGGAAACTCCCGTATCCCGCATAGGAGGCGGAGGTCGGAAGAAGTCCCGACCTTCGATTTCCACCAAAATTTCAGCCCGGGGAGCATTGATAGGGGTGTAATTCTCGTACCTCCTCGGGTGTGTCCGAGGCCGCGGTGGGGACCTAGGTTGAGGCGGGGTCCTCCGTTGAGGTTGTCCCCGCTATCGAGGCGGGCTTCTCAGTCGGGGGAGGTTCTTCTCTCGGCGGGGGGATCGGCTTCTTTGGCGGCCGCGCTCCTCACGGCGTTTCTTCTGCTTCCTTGAGGCAGGTTCAATCGCACCCCGCCTGGAGGCGATAGCCTCCTCGGCCTTAGCGTACTTCCGGGCTCGGGCCAACATCTCGGTGAAGTCGGCCGGAAAGCTCTTCTCGATAGAGAAGAGGAATCGATAAGAGCGAGCCCCAGTCTTTAGAGCCGACATGGCTATTGACTGGTCCAGCTCGCAGACTTCCTACGTGGCGGCGGTAAAGCGGTCTAGATACTCCTTGAGGGATTCCCCCTCCTTCTGTTTGATATCCAGGAGGGAGTCCGACGTCCGCCGTTGGCGTCGGCTGGCAGCAAAATTGGTAGCAAACTGCCTGCCGAGTTGCTCGAAGGAAGATACCGTGCTCGGCTTTAGCCCAGAAAACCAAAGCCGAGCTATCCCTCGAAGAGTCGTCGGGAAGGCCTTACAAAATACGGCCTCCGAGGATCCTTGCAGGGCCATGAGAGCCCGGTAGCTCTCCAAATGGTCGAGGGGGTCGGTGACTCCGCTGTAGGGCTCCACTTGAGGCATCTTGAACCTCGCGGGGACCGGCTCATCCTCGATCTGGCGGAAGAAGGGGGACTTTGTGGTAAATTCAAAATCCCCCTCTTGTCTTGCCTTCTTGCTGTGGAGCGCTTCGATCTGGCGCTCCAAGTGCTCGACTTTCCTGTCGAGCTCCCCAACCCGAGGAATCGTCACCGTGGTTTGCTCCGGCTCACGGTGGTCTGGGGCTGACTCGGCTTCAGAGGGTTGGGGTCTTCTGTTGAGACCTTCCCCCGGCAGCTCTCTCTGGGGGGAGGCCCGCCCTTCGTTGTTGGCCCTGGAGGAGCCATGAAGATTCTGGCCTTGGAGAATCGGGCCGTTGGGAGAAAACTCCGGCAAGATCTGGGCCTGCGGGGGGAGCGTTGGTAAGGCCTCCTCGCGCCGCAGGCCTTGGACGGTAGCGGCCAGGGCCTGGACTTGCTGCACCAGGGCACTGAATTGCTCCGGCTGGACCTGAGGAACTGGGTCAGCCGGAGTAGGTGAATTCTGGACGGAGTGTTCAGGACTCTGTGGGGGACGCCGGGAGATGTTGGAGGCTCCCTTACTTCTCAACTTCATGATCGCGACTCGGGCCCTTCCTCTAGCGCCAACTGTTGCTGGAAATTGGACCTGGGGGCGGTCGTCGGTTGAGGAGGGGGAGCGGTCGGTGGACACAGGAGAGTGGCGGTCCGTCGGCGAGCGGCGTCCTCCGTCGGGGTGCCTGCAGAAAAGCCGGTGGCCGGGTTTTCCGGCGCCGGCCCTCCGATGCTTAAGTCAGAGGGGGGGAAACTGCGTTTAAAGGAGAAAGGAGAGAAGTTTTTCAGAGTTTCCTGTGTTCAACCCCCCTTGAGAAGCAAGGGTCCCCTTTTTATAGGGGGGTCGGATTACCTGTGATGTGATTGGGCGAGACCGTCGTACGGCTCGGCACGTTGCTTGGACTGGCACACGATCAGGTGAATCATTGCATTGATGTCGGAGGTGAGGCCGGGGTCAGAGACTTATCACGGCTGACAGGACCCTGCTGAGCTGATTTGCCGTGGAGAGTTGAGGATCCGTAGATAATAGGAGCCATGCGCATTAATTGTTGAGTAAGCCGGAGATGCGCATTAATTGTTGAGTAAGCCGGAGATGCGCATTAATTGTTGAGTAAGTCGGAGACGTGCATTAATTGTTGAGTGAACCGTGGGTTTGCGGAGATCATGCGTAATAAATGCTGGGGCAGTGGCAGGATATGGCCCTCGGCCGGACCTCGGAAGGGTACGGCTGTGGTAGGTGGGCGACAAGGACGGACCTCCGAGGTCGGGAACTCTCTAGGTCGGACGTTCTGAGGTCGGACGTTCCGAGGTCGGGCGCCGACCTTGGTCGTCCAAGATCGGCAGACATGCAGTCTTCTAGTGGCGAGGTTGCTATGTTCTGGGGAAAACCGCATTCCCCCAACAATCACCATGTAAATACACAGAGTTCTAGAGTTGATAATAGGCATGGCTTGGGCGCAAAAAAATATCAACTTTAAATATATCCAGCCTAAAATTTGTCTAAAAATGAATATAGTTTACACTCAAGGCTCGGATTATGATCAACTCTAATCTAGATCATTTGTCTTTGAGACTTCTTAAGAATCTAATGACAGGTATGACATTTACCATGCGAAGAACTCTCTCAAGCCTCTCTCAGTACATTCAATCCAACATAAATGAATATAAAAATAAATATGCAGATACTAATCGCTTATCGCAAACAGCTTCTTAGGTAGCCAGTCCATGGATCTCATTGCAAATATACTTTTATTTATGTAAATTTGCTCCCAAGCATTCAAATGTCCATAATTTACTACCAAAGGGAGCACTCGATACAATTATCAAACTTATTTAATAATTTTAGTAGGTGAGATCATAACCATTTTTTTAAAATAAATAATATGTTAGCGGAATCCCGTCGAGCGAGATGTTCCCATAAGGGTATTTTCGTCATCTAAAAAGCTCGTGCCTTGCCAACCGAGTTCGTCCACTTTAAACGAGATCACAACCGTCGTTTTCTGATCCAACGTATCAGACGGTCGAAACCATCTCGCTATCAGCGATACAGCGAATCCCGATTTCGAACCGAACCCCCTTCGCCATTTATAACCTCCTTCCCGGGCAAGCCACAGCTTAAACACACACACACACACACACACACACACACACACACACACACACACACACAGAGACGATAAGGGCTCACCGCCTCTCCAAAGGGGAAGAATTCGGAGGGAGACGAGAAGATCTGATCCAAACGCCGTCGATTTGGCGATCGGACGGTCAGTATCACCTAATTCTTGGAATCGTCGGCGCGTTCTTCATGGTTTCTTGATCCGATCTCCAGGTTCGATCACGATTCAAGAAATTCTCCCAAAGTTTCCCCGATTTTTCATTTCAGGAAATCGTTTTTGATGGTATATTTTGTGGAAATTGACTCGATCTTTTCCTAATTCTTTAGCAATCTAGATGTTACCGAGCTTTATTGTAATCATCTGCTACATAAGATTAGTTCTTTTTTTTTTAGCACATCACAAGATTAGTTTCCTGAAAGAGATTAGAGCATAAAGATGCTGATATTTCTCTCTGATTCAAAGAAATATTCTGAAAATTTGAAAGGAAAATCGGAAAACGATCTGGAAATCGAGGTTTGGTTTTAATTTGTTGGGAATGTTGTTCTGGTGCTCTCGCGTTCTCCCCTGAATGCCCTCAAATGCTAGGTAACATCCTCTCTTCTATTTCTTGAATAGGTGAAAAATAACAAAAGGAAGAAAAGACCATCAACTGAAGAAAACCCTCGCTCTTATCTTTAAATTATAACCTTTCATTGAATTTATTTTTTATTTTTTCATTTTTTGTGAATTCGATCATGCAGTGTACAGTATCTGGCACTTTGAGTTCATTTGGAGTTGCTGCATATATTTCTTGGGTTCTGAATTGATTTGAGTCTTTTCAGCAGATGGTGGTTTGATATCAACTGTTATAAGTTCTTGTCCTCAATTTAATAATGAATTCTGAGAAGCCTTTTGCAGTGCATCAGAGCATGATTTTTTTAGACATGACCGCAGAATATACAATCTATAAAAACTTGAACACTTTCAGGATTGTTGCATATTTTTCTTGGGCTGTTGATTAATTTTGAGTAATGTCAGTTTCCTTCTTCCCCTTGTTGAGCATTGATAGAAAGCTAAGGCAATAGATTTTAATGAGTTGGAGGCAAGTGAAGGACTTTGAAGTGTGGATTGCAATATTATGGTGTTGAAATCATTCCTTAATCACACTCATGATCCGACTCCTAGTGCTGTTCGCTGTGGCACTTTGAAATGTAAGAAACGTAAAATTTTTCCTTCATTGAACCTTGAAGCTTCTACTAGTCTTGTTTCTGGCTTCTCAGATTAACTGATAATGGATGTCATCGCTGTAGTGTTTTTTTGTGGTGACTCCTAGGTTGTATATAAGACCAATATTTATATTTATCTAGGAGCTTGCTCATTGTTTATATTGTTTATTAGCCATTCTTGAAGGAGATGAGTGCTCTAGATTTTTTTTTTGATCGTCTAAGATCTAAAGGTGTATGTAATTTCTCAATAAATAGTTGAGATATTATGTTTAACAATTTGTAAGTTTCTTTTTACCGATAGTGTTCACACTATTCTCTCCTAATTAATCATGTATTATTTTTTAATCATTGAAAATGTGGCGGAACATGAATATAAGCATATTTGTGACGGTAATGGTCTAATTCCTGTTAGAATCTTGCAGTATCTAAATTGACAGAAACATAAAGCTTTTAGGTTTGATCAGTTGAATGCTTTTGTTTGTGTTGTCATGATAGAGGTCCTTTGCAAGACAATTATATCAGTATCTGTGATCTCGTTACAAGGTAATCATCAATAAATTTTGTTGAGTCTAGACACATGAAATTTCAAACTGACAGTATAATTGTTCTTCCCAAGATTTTTTTAATCTGCACAGTATGCAAACTGGCACTGCTTCCTGTATTATTTCTCTTGGTTTATGTATCCCTTTTGCCCGCTTTCCTATTGAGTATGTAGAAAACCAAATTTTGTCAAGTGGCCAAATCTGGTCTTTGGTATGGTGTAAACACTATATGAGATATTTGATGGTCTCTAGCCCATATATCAAATTTTATACTATCTCCTCCATGTAAAGGAAAAAATACTGTTCTAGAGAGTTCTCTTGTGTCAACCAGTGGTCCATCAGCACTGACATTTCATCAGCTAAGAGGCAGTTTGTACTTTTATTGGTAAATGAAGATTTGTAAAAGCTGATCCCAGAAAGTAGTGTTAGGTTCGTGACTTTAGCATTTAGCACTGTCTCACTAAGGGATATTTAAGACAAATTTTTATAGCTGGGCTGTAGGTCTGTGAGTTCTCATATCCAAATCTATGCCCTTATTGACTGAGTAAGGTGGTTGATAAGGTCTAAAACAGAGGGCTGAATGCCAGTATGTTTTGAAGCAATAATCATCAGGCTTTTAACATTGTGTTGTGTCATATTTTGGGCACATCTAGGGTTTACTCTCAAGTACTGAACATGAGGTCTGTGATTAGCGCTTCTTTTCTAATACTTATTTTGTTTCTTTTTAGCAATGGAAGCCAGAACTTCTGCTGAGATTTCAGACCATGTCTATAAGAATCATTTCCATTTTAGATAGCATTTGCTAGATTTGCTTAAGTGGGTAGCGTAGCAAGCTGAACACAATCCAAGCTTATTCATTATAGAGCAAAAGGATAATGTAAAATTAACCAATTATTCAGGACATCTCTAGGGGAAAATAATTGAACATCTGTACTCTTGTCCCATCTTTATTATTGTGAAAAATGCATTATTTTTGCAGTGTTTTTTTTAAGCTATGATTTTGATGTACTATCCTCTCAAAAAAAAAAAAAAAATGAAGCACTACGTATGATGCCAGGAACTTACTGTAGTCAATTATAATCCATACATAGATCTGCTAAATACTTACTGTAGTCAATTATAATCCATACATAGATCTGCTAAATAAGTTACATATCTTATTGGCTATTGGAACAAGGAATAATTAATCTTGGACACAATGCAGGGAGATGTAGTTCATATTAATGTTGTAGCATGAATTTGAGTAGGGAAGGTTTATTTTTGTCAACAGGAGTGATCCCCTCTAGCACCCTAGAGTTAGTGTATTGTGTTGTATGCTGCTTCATAGTTATTGGAAATTCCTTTAGAAAGGGATGTTCATTATTTTACGTCTGAGTTATATGTCATCTGAAGTGTGGTTCTGCCTTCAAATGTGTTGTAGAGTGACTTGCATGATGTTTGGCATTCTACTAGAGGTTCTGCAAATTTTAGGACATGGGAGATTTGCAGTATTTTTGCCAGATTTGAAGAATTATCACTCATGTACTGGTTATGTTAATCATCTGTCAGGTGGATCTACGACATTTTTCACAAAAATAAACTGTTTTTATAAAAATCGCTTCAGTAGATGGTTTGGGTTAGCTGCATTATTGCATGATCAGTTTATATATAAATTATGAAGCCGTGAGTAATATTTTCTTATCATGTGCAATGTGTCGCATAAGCTCAAGAGAACAATATGCGTGTATTTTGGGTTTGTCTTCCTACAACACTATTATGATAAACAAAAGACTGCTAACTTCATTTATTACGTTTTGGTTTCCAGTTCTCTTCTCAAGCTTCGTCTACTCTTCTCTTAACATTCTTATCCACTGTTGTTGCGTTACCATTAAAATTTTAGCAATTTGTACAATCTGCTGTTTTTTCTTGAATTTTCTTCTCCATTTTGTTAGAAAAAAATACAGGCAATAAATCTAGGAATCAAATCGAATTGGCACTCCAAAATTCAATGAACCGATTCAGTTATTTTTCTGTTTCTATTTTTCTTTAAGTTTGAAATTTAAATTATCGCTTCTTTTTGGGTCTTTGTTAAAACTTGTGAATTTCTGACAGGGAGGAGGCCATTCAGGCAAGCAGGAGGGTAATTCGGTCATTTCAGATGCTTATTATCACGTCCCCTGGCTAACCAACTCGTCGTCTCGTCCTAAGTACACATATAAAGGGCATTGACGTGATTTGAAGTGAAGCGTCCCGCGGGGGAAGTATAGAGTCGATGACGGAGAGATACGTCTCCATGAACGTGGGCAGCAGCACCGGCACCGATCAGACGGCCAGCAGTGGCGGATCCGTATCGTGGCTGGACTCATCTGCCGCCCGGCTGCCGCGCTTCTCCTCCCCGACCTCCAACGCATTCCTCACCCCGGCCTTCAACGCCTGCGCCGCGAACCCCAAGTCCACCGGCTCCCCCGACGTCGACCCCTCCCTCCTCCGGTACACCCGCTCCCGCCTCCCCCTCTCCGTCTCCTCCTCCTCCGCCTCCAACTCCCCCGGCCCCCACTCCACGGCCCGGAAGCGCCTCCACCGCCTCCTCTACCTCCGCTCCTCCCTCAGCTCCCTTTCGTCATCATCGCCGCTTTCTCCCATCGAGAACCTTCCTTCGGCGCTCGCGAGGTCGCCGAAGATGTACAAGACGCCGGTGAAGGTGGAGGTGGAGGAGGACGTGCTGGTCATGGACGGGGTCCTCGTCACCGATTCCGAATCGGCCCGGCCGAGGTCGTCGGTCTCCGAGTTCGGATCGACCGGGTCGTCATCGTCCTCGTCTTCAGCCAATGATGGCGGCGGCAATAGTCTCTACAAGACGGAGATCTGCCGGTCGTGGGACGAATTGGGGTTCTGCCGTTACGGTTCCAAGTGCCAGGTTGGTCTCTCTCTCTCTCTCTCCCCCCCAAAATGGATATAATCTTGCTATCCTTGACAGGCCTCATCATAATATGGGACGCTTGACCAATTCTCTTGGTTTCAAATTTTGTAGTATGCTCACGGGAAGGAGGAACTGCGCGGCACTCGCAGTACGAGGCCAAAATCAGAGGTAATTTTAAATCTCATCTTCGTTGATGTTGCATGTTGCATAAATATTGATTTACTCGCTGTGTTCCTCTACAGCCGCTGAATTTAGAAATGAACTTTTTTCACTTTATAAAACTGCACATCTCAATAGGATAAAAAAATGTACGCGTAATGCAGTTGTAACCGATACGAAATATTCTGCACCAAATTTGAAGTGCATCTCCGAGTCAGTCCTTGCAGCAATCATGGAAACCAAAGGCAATACTAAAGTTTTTTTTTTTTTTTCTCCCGTTCCTTTAATTTAAACTATAAAGGTAGATTTTAGCTTTTAGCCATAATGAATTTATAAATTTATCCTAATAAAGAATTGCGTTTGATCCTTTTAAATTTTAAAAAGATAATGGAAATCTCTATTCAAGGTTTTTAGCTGTCCTTGTACAAGTGGTGGAATGACATTGACTTTGTCTATAAAAAAATCATGAAATCCTGATTAAACTATAGTTTTAGTGAAAAATACACTTCACACCTCATCACTGCCAGTTAGGAGCTATTGGCCGAGGGTTCCAGATCAACGAAACTGGTGCCAAAAGTCACTTCACGAAGTGAAGGCCAATAGTGCAAGCTGCTCTCCATGTGCCAATATAATAATTCCAAGTTATATAATTAGGCGCTAAGTAAAAATATGCAGGTAGCTATAGCATCGGTCTTTGTTTAAAAGAAAATGTTATTTTAAGACGAAAGTCAAAATTGAACAGCCGATCATTTGTAATTGATGGTAAAATAGCTACCATTTTGTTATTGTGTTACTTTATAAATGATGTCTGGTTTGTGTATTGACTTCATATTATCTAATTGGATGATAATTTTTCAATGCGAGTTTGTTACTTCTGCTTCACAGCGGTATAATAAATCCAAAATCATGCCTTTTTTGTTATCCAAAACCATGTATTAGAAAATGTTTTTGGTACGCACCCACTAATGTGTTATTTGTTTAATAATATTTTCATCACCTCCTATGTTGATTCTGCAATTGTAAGGAGGCACTAAAGTTGGTGCAGAATCATACCGGTTTATTTATCAATAAATAAATTGCTGATTTTGTTCATAACTAGTTCATAGTCTGGAAGAGCTTGAAGATAAAGTATGAAGATGGTACTTACACAGTTGAGAATGATTTATTTAGTACTCATCTTAGTGTATTTTAGAGCTATTTATTATTTTTAATATCTTTTATTTAAGTAATCCATGAGAATATTAGTTGAAAAACTGGTGCTTTCATGCGTCTTCGCTTGGCAGCGGGCTAAACCGGTTTTGGCGTGGATCAGTTTACTCTCTAGCGGGTCAACGTGCAAAATATATTGGGCATTATAAGCATGGCATAACGTATATTTTTTTATTTTTGTTTTTTGTTTTCCCTCCTCGCTTGCCAACGAAGTTATAATCCGTATCCTTTGTATAATGTTACAGGTGGGCGGGCAGAGCGGCAAATCGGTGCCAATTGCTGGGTCGTACGCGTACCGGAACCGATTCCGCTATCACCCCTCGGCGTTTTCGTCGTCGGCGTCGGCGACCACCAGAGCTATCGCCGCTCCCGCGGCCAAGGCCACCATAATGAGGGCGGAGGTGGGCTCCACGGCCGTGGCGGCTCCTACAGTCTCTCCAAGGCGATCATTATCAGAGCCGTCGTTTATCTGGCCGCCGACCCAAGAGGAGGAGGCGTACATAAACCAGGTGCTCTACGGCCCCAGCCAGCGCCGGAGGCTGCCCGTCTTCTGTGAGATCTGCCCACAGTGAGTGATGTTTTGCCGCGCCCCTCCATATATTGCTGCCGTGATGTCTCTCGAGTCTCTTCTCCTCACATGCACCTGGGATGTGGTGGTAAACTACACACCATCAAAAACCGCGAACCTTTTACTACTGTTGATAACCACAGTAGGTTACTCTCTCTTTATCTCGTTTTATTTCTCCATGCTCGATAAAAGAATACGACAGATTACTAGGTCTTCTGACTGTTTCCATGAAATTGTGCTATCTCTGTAAAGTGAGCTGAGTTCTATCATTGCACGTAGCGGAAGATCACGCACTCTATCAGTATCTGTTCCTTCACTTGTGCAATGCATGTCCGGTATTTTCTGTTTCAATTTCTTCCCTCGTTTTGGAGCTGTCGATTCCACCAAAACTTATCATACTGCTTAATTGTCAGGTAAAGAAAATCAGCAAGTAGCCCAGCTTTAATGTTTGATTTATAGTTGGACAAGCTGGGCTGCAGCCCAGTAGTTGCAACCCTTGTATGGACTCTTATACAGGTACCGTAGCTGGGCTGTAGCCCAGTTTGATCCCTGACTTCAAACCAGGCTCAATATTGTTTTTTTCGGGGGGTAAAGGCTCCTTATTGTCATTCACTGGCAGATTTCACATACTCTTGCAAGCTTGGATTTCCAACGCCACTCTTGCTTCGTTCTTCATTCTTCTTTCTGGTTCTAATTTGACTTTTGAGCTCATACTCTCGAAAATTTCCTGTTCTTCTTCAGTTTGGTCACCGCGTGACATTTCGTGTTTCGTGTCATGGTGCGAGCCTATCCAAGATAAATTTGATACACTATTACAAGTTTTTTTAAATCCTAATTGTACTTCCTATTCTAGAGTGGTTTCACATTCCATTGCAGCAGAAAAGAAAAAGAGTAATTTCACTCCAATTTGAAATACACGAGCCATTTCCGTGAAGAAGAAAAGGTCTCCTGATGCAACTCTCTCCCCCTTTTCACAAAAGTCCACAAGCACATCAAACCACAGAATCAATCTGTTTTTAGAATAAATTGATTGTGTTAGCAAAAGGAAAAAGAATAATCTGATTGAAAGATGAGAAAAGCCACAAGAACCATCAAAAATTACCCTCACATGCTTTATTTGAATAAAGAAACCACTGAGACAAGACTCAAACGTACACTTCCTCAAAAAGTAGTACTAACACACTACAGTACAATACTGACAGAATTAAGAAACTTCCTTGCAATAAAAAAAAATGATCAATAATACCGGACTAAAACAAACACCTTAGACAGAAAAGTACACTCCGCATTGAGAGTAATCAAACTGAGAGAATAAAAGATCGTTATTGAAGGACTCCTATTAACATACCAGACAAGCAAATATAGCTACCTCGAAAATGATGTAATTGCAAGTAGAAACAAACCATTTCAGCCAGCTCTTACAAACACATACTACAAATACAAACCACATTAAGGACAATCTATTTGAAAGGAAAGAACCATCGGAGCTAATTCCTACAAACACATTCAGCTACAAATTTATATCTAACAATCGATTTAAAGCTCTGCATCCGGGTCTCCTTCCGGCCTGGAGACGGTCCTCTTAACCTTCTCTTTGGTCTTATGCATGGCTTCCCCTGCCACCTTAGCTGCTGACTCTGCTGTATGCGCTACCGTCTCTTTGCTTTTCTCAAAGCTTCTCGTGGCAGCCTCCTTCACCACTTCCCCTGCGCTTGAGTCTCTCCTACGGTACCTTTTTTTTCCAATGCAACAGACAAACGATTCAGCTACTGCAAAACTTTCCCAGTATAAACTTAAGGAAGACGGAGAATACTTCACAAAAAAGCTCTGGAAGAATGTTAAGGAAGAATTCCGAGCTATACAAGAAAATTGCCGCTTTACTTGCACTTTTTTTATGTAATGTATTATCGAATGAAGGAATCATTGAGAAGGAAAAATTATCAGAACATATTTAGTATGTAATGAAAAACAATAAGTTGAATGTAATTCATGGCATTTATAGGTGCAGCCCTTAACACCATGCACATCTCACTTAAATTCCGGACAGCTCATGCATAAGCAAGTCGATGTTCATCAAGTCACTGAAAAATACTGCAATTATTCATGATGTTTTCAAAAATTGAAGGATAGCTTAGCTTAATTTGATGAAATTAGTTAAATAATCTCCATGATTTATTAATCCACAATTTCACGTAATTATTCATGATGTTCTCATAAGGTGCTTCCGAAACATTTCAAACTATCCAAAAATTATTATGCTGCTGCGGCTCATGCATTATGCTATAGCGATTTATCCTTTCTTTTCCCCCTAAATTCACTTACGTTGTGTTGAATGTCCTGCAGAAAGCAGAATGACCGAATTTTCTTTCTCCATTAGAAATTATGATTCTATACCACTCGCTGTTTGGCTTGTGTCATAATTCAAAAATCCTAAAAACATAAAATCCAATATTTCGACTCATTCTGTAACTCTTGATCCCTAATCTCTTGGAATTTTCCACAATTAAACTTCTTTCAGAGCCAAAGACCTTCAAAAGGCTCGATTTTATGCCCCCAAAAAATGCTCAACCTCCAAGCTAGAAATTTCCATATCAAGAAAATACTGCATTACTTACATTATAATCTTCCATAAGCAGCCATTCCATACTCAATTCCTAAATATTCCATCGTTCTTCACGATCAAATAGTCACCCATAACTATGATAAACGAAACGAGCCCAAGAACAATTCAGCAATTAAAAGCCTAGCCCTGAGCCATCTAAAAAGCGTTTGTTAACCTTGGTATGACCACAAACAAATGTAACGATCCCACCCAATCCTTGCGTAGGATAAGCAAATACGCATGCATGAGAGGGGATATATATTAATTGGAAGCAAGAACTAACTGACCAGGATTCAGGTGGCCGGAAATTCATCCAGGCAAGTTTGGCCCAGGTTCTGATGGCATCCCACCGGCTCGTGAGCGCGGTCATGCCGATGGCCCTCTCGGCGGGGTCTGGCTCCTGCTTCTCTCCCAACTCTTTGTCGACTCTCCCATCCCCGCTCCCTCTATCTCCATCTCCATGGTGGTCTCCTCGGACTGGGGATAGGATAAGAGGAGAGAGAACAAGGAATGATAGTGATAGGAGAAGAAGTATCGAAGAGAGAGAGTAGCTTGGGGTGGCGGGGGGTCTTCGTCCTCCTCCCACTCCGTTAGCCATGCCTGGTCCTCAGCCTGGGCGGCATGGAAACCAGCAGGTCCATAGCCGGTTTATTAGAACTGGATTTGCGCGAAGGACAGTTTCCTCGTAGCACGTGACACGTGGCTTGAGACGTGTCATATAGCCTCGCTCTCTCCACATTCCACAATCGTGTCGTGTGGGATCGTGCGTTGTTTTTATTTTTATTATTATTTGTATCTTTACTGCTATTATTTTTTTAAACAAATCTAGCGGGGCAAATTCCCGTCCGCTTCCTTGTATCCACGCATGCAAGGTTCAAATGCCTCGTGCGCTACCATTTGTTAATCAAGGGTCGAAGTGAGAGTCGAAGCAAATCCTGCAACTATAATTCAGCCATTCATGATTGTTTGGATAAGCTAGACTTGTATTTAAACGTGGGGAATGATTTGCTTTGCTGCACAAGAATATATATATATATATATATATATATTGGTGACCTTAGATGTGTAAACATATGGGATGTATTTGATTCATCAGAATTGGAATCGAAATTAGATTGGATCAAAATCGAAATCGAAATGGCCATAATGCCCCACATTTTTTGTTAGTAATTAGAGTCATAATTGGAATCGAAATAGGATATGATACTAAAGAAGAATGGGGATTGGGTTTGGAAGGGTTGGAACCTCCTACAATCGAAATAGGAATAAAACTCCTTCCAACCAAATGGCTAGAATAAGAGATACACATTTTCATTCCAAAGTCCAACTTCCTCCAAACAAACATGCCCATAAATCTCTATGAAGAGAGTGAGTTTCTACTTTATATTTTTACTTTTTTCTATAATAACATAAAGAGGGTGGCGAAGACCAATGACCTCAATTACCTAGTCCAATCCAAATAATCAAATTTGGGTCGAAACTGCGAGTAGTGTTAGTTATGGAGCTGAATTATAGTATGGCTGATCTAATAGAGAAAATATTGGACATTCAACTCCAATAATGCATGGCAATCAAATTTCTTACATGGCTAATCAAGCAATAGAGCTTTAGGATATAATGTAAATGATAATATAGGGCATGTATAGAAATTTCTATGAAACCTATACAATTATTTGACAACGAGAGAAAAATCCTTATAAGAGTCTATTTAGATAATCTAGCAGAAAATTTTGGTCCAACATGAATTTTGTTGAATTTGTGGATTAGGTAGCTCACATGGGCAATCTACACAGCCCAACCTCCACCCTCCCTCCCAGCTAGTATCCTGGAGAGGCAAAAAAAAAAAAAAAACCTCTATGAGTTTTTTTTCTCTCTCTTTTTTCTCTTCTTTCCTTCTCTTTACAATCCCTCTCTCCCCAATTCCTGCAAGATATTCCTACAGGAATACCTAAACATGCCTTAAATAGGATTATTACTCTCTATATCTAATTTAATCTTATCAAAAATCTATTTCACCCGTTCTTATCATATTTCATGGCAAATCTATGTCACTTATTTTAAGAATTATTTATGTAATGGAATTGCCTGTTGGCTCAAGAAGAGAGGATGCCAAGCTGCTGCCGGACCCAATTCTATATTTTAATACATAAAGTAAGTGACACAACTCTTGCCAAAACCTAAAACCAGGAAAGTCATTCTAAGTGATTGTTACACTTATATGGGGATATCCAATCATTCTATATAAATTTTTGCAGGGCTTCTCTTGTGAGTTTTAACCAATAAGACGTTATCCCTACTGGTATAGCATGAAAACATTGGAGGTGTGACCTCACCTTAATCGACTAAAATTTCTTGACTATTGTTCTCCATCTATATGGACCCTGGCCCTTGTAAATTTTTATTTTCTTTTATCCCTTCCTATCTTAGTGGCTCAGGTGCATCATACATGTAGAACTTCTATACTTGCTAACTAATGTTAAGAGAATGAGAATTATTTTAATTTTGCATTAAAACGAGGCCTGACCTACTGATTTGTATCTTGAGCTAATTTAATAAGACTTTGAACTCAGCTGATGTCACTGTGGGTTGGTTCGTGTTGTTCTTGGTGTTGTACTGGCCAAGGTGAGGTTGGACCGAGTAAATTCGAGTGTGATGGTTGGCATAATCAAGAAAATATGAAAGGTAAGTTTTGAAGAGTTCATAAAATGTCCAAACAAACTCCGTCAAGCTATACTGATGTACGAAGAGATCACAATAAGAACGAATCAGATCGACTCGACTAATATGACAGATAGAATGGGTAGATAGTTGAGGTTATATTGTATTGATTTAGTTTGGACTTTGTCTCATTTTTGTTATCTTCCGCCGTAGATGGATTACCAATGGGAGCTAAGTCGAAGATCTCGGTTGTCGTCGTAGGTGGTTGATAAACTACGATTGCAGTTTGATTTAGGAAATCCTAACATTGTGAGGCTTAATGGACAAAGAAAACGATAGAGACTTCTGGATATATGCTTGGCATTTTAATAATTTTTACTAGAAGTTCCATTCAGTTTTATCTTCCAAAATTTTGGAAGGTAGGCATAAAGAAAGTCCATCTAAAATTATACTAGGCATGCTTATGTTCAAATGTAACTGGATTTTGTGAAGCGCCTGAGGGAAAGGGATAACATTTGCCTAGATATAACCTAGTTCTTTTTATCATACTTCAGTTGGCATAAATTGTTTGTCATAAATTGTTTTGGCTGTGGTGTGGCTTAGGTTAATCTTTTAGTCGATCACAGAAAAATTAATCTCAATTCAGAACAAGTAGGTTTGCACATGGGTTTAGTTAACATAAGCTCTCCGTGGCTTCAACTCATCAGTGGGGCCTAAACCGACATAGTTATTCAGGCCCTAATTCAAGTCTAGGTCTAAATAATGACTTGCCTACGAAATTGGATTAGGCTTAGATCGTATTTTCATCTATCCATATCAGTTTGGTCCGACTCAGCAGATATTAGGGGTCATAGCGGTAAAATATTAATCTGACTTAAATCTTCCAATCTAACTTAATTCAAAAATCCATAATTTAACAAAAATATGACTTTAAAATCCCTAACCTCCCTATAAGCCAACTTCTTGCTACCTTTGGGTTTGTATATTGAGTATTGAAGTTATTAGTTATAGATTGCATGCTTAATTGAAGTAGAACCGTGTCTCCATTATATATTAGCACTTTCTTTCAATTATCTTCATTATCATATATACTATTATCTCTTTATCTTCGAGAGGCAAAGGAATACATAATTTTACAATCTTACATGGATTACGGTTGACTCGATTAACCTATACAGACGACCGATGAATCGATCCAATCTGGCCTAACTAGCCGATGATGAGCCTGAATTTAAAACCGTGATTCGAGAGAAAACCAGATCCACATCAAGAAACACTCTCACTTAAATCCTCCTTTTTTTAAAAAAGATTAGGTCCCAAGCCATGTGGTTCCACCACCTCCCAAAAGGGGTGGATGGTTAGGTGCACCAGAAAGTAGGTGCCCAATCTGGCATAAGGGGAATGTGGAGAGTGGGTGCAAAGAGTATTGCTATCGTCCTCCATGGGAATTTGGAAACTGGATACCCTGAGAAGCTTCCCGCTGCCCTCTTCGCAAGAATTTCCGGTTAGAAGAGCTGGCGTGGAGATGGAACGCGGAAGGGTGCCGACTTGGGATTCTGCGGAGATTCCTATACCCTCCAACGCTGCACGACGCGGTTCCGTCGGACGCCGTCTTGGCTGCTTTCGCCGCTCGTCTCCTCCTACGCTGTCATCTCTCTCTCTCTCTCTCTCTCTCTCTCTCTCTCTCGGCTTAACTCATCGGCTACGGCTAGGACTGCTACGTTTCTTTTTTCGTCATATTAGTACTTGGTCAAGGCCTGGGAGCCTTGCTGCAAGCGTAAAACAAACTCTTTTCCTTTTAATTTGTACGATTTTAGAGCATTCATTACATCGTAGAGTTAAACCATGGCTGCTAATAAAATGAACATTCACCCATTGCAAGTTACGCACCAACCATATCTCGTAAGGGTACATCGATTTTTTATTTTTCGTTTTTTACTTCGATTGATGTGATATCTGCCCACAAGAAAATTATTTGTTAGTCATGGTCTCAAGATCCACCAAATTTTGTATAAAATTTATATTACCGCTAAAAATCCGACCCGATGGACGAGTCATCCTCCTTGATTGTATTGTAGGAGCATAACATGTCATTGGAGCTATTCTGTAACTATAGAAAATGATTGAAAAATCATTGGAATGTGTCCAATTAGAAATATTTCAATGCTTAAAGCAGACAGAGCTCCGAGAATAAATATGAGATATGAAAGAGAGATAAAAGTATAAGGGTATGATATTCAGATTTCTTTTTGTGCTTTCAGGATCCCTCTATATCTGATATTTATAGAGGAGAGGATGTGAATCGTGTGATTTGGATCGCACAATTCGCGATGAGCAGTTAAGCTCTTTCCATATCTGTTGATCGGGCTAGTTAAGATATTTCTTTGTAGATGCACTATGAACGGGCGCTTTTGTTATTTGCTGTCCGGTTACGATATTCCTTTTCGGTCACGTTGAGATTGCGTCAAGCTGTTACCAATCACGCTGATTGTTCGGAGATTTGAAATTTTGCTAAACGAGTATCATCGCCTGATTGGTGGGCTGAGCTGTTAGGCGAGATTTTAGGCGT
Organism: Phoenix dactylifera; assembly: GCF_051530095.1. NCBI lineage: Eukaryota > Viridiplantae > Streptophyta > Magnoliopsida > Arecales > Arecaceae > Phoenix > Phoenix dactylifera. Next base: position 20,304,822 of record NC_143194.1, read on the forward strand.
GATGAATTCGATCCACATCAATTTACAATGTCTTAACTTGTAGAGACTGCAAGCACCATGAAATATATGCGTTGTTCTAAGTCTTGGCAACACTTTAATCATTGCATCACCAAAGGTCATTTATTTAAAATCTCATGCTACATCCGCAGCCTACTAGGAGAGTGTGACTCCTACCAGGCTCCGCATATTTACAGGGAGGCAAACTGTATCGTTGACTGAGTTGCTTCTTTTGCTGCTTATCACTCTAGAGGATTTATTTGAATGGACCACAAGTCTGCGCCAGAGCCCGTGTATAAACTTTTGTTTTCTGACCTTTTAGGCCGCATGCACACACATAGGGTGTGAGCCGCCATTGTACCCAAAAAAAGGAAAAGAAATATATGTGCTAGGATGGTGAAGCTCCCATTTTTATCAATCCTGAATTCAACGATACGTGGTGTTCATTTAAAAGGAATAGTGAGAGTTACAGTCATTTGTGCAACTTCTTTGCATTAGTTATGGCATGAGCTATTATTAATAAATTCCGAAGAATCTTATTATAGTTATAATCTGCTTATGCTTCACCATAGACTTAAAGATTTATGAAAAGCATCTGATGATAATTTTTATAATCTTAACGTCCATCATGAATCCCACTTAAACCCATTAAAACTCCTGGGCACGAGTTATTTCTACAAAATTCAGAAGAATTTTATCATAGTTATAATATGCTTGCGCTTCAAGACCAGACTTTAAGAGTAATGAAAGCATAGGATGGTAATCTTTATAATCTCAACATCGGTCACGAATCCCACTTAACCCTATTAAAACTCCTTTGCTGCACAACAAAACTATAGCATTGCCAGTATATTTGTCGTAGTTAATAGTCATAGAGCCAATAGATTAAAATAACCTTACCTTCTTATAATTGCCATGGGAAACTATCAAGATGGTAAATCAAATACATATGTATATCTATAATAACATGTTTAGTTTTTCAATATTAATATCTTATCATTATGGAGTAGCATATTAAGGCTTTTCTCTTACTATACGTAAAGCATTATCTCGTTATATGGTAACATAAATTATTTATAGCTTGTTGAAGATGCTAATCAACATAAATTATTTCTGTTCTTGGTTTAGTGCCGGAGGGCTATGCATTGGTTAAATCCTAAAACTTATTTTTTGAAATATATATATATATATATATATATATATATATATTTGGTACAAATATATATGTATGTATGTATGTATATTATTTTCATAGCCAACCAATAGCATGCCAATGGACTGCAATGATGTTTGCTGTTCTAACTAGAACAGGGCTTTATCTTGCCCTTGGCCTGGTGGAGCCCAAGCCGATCCGAGCCAAGCTATATAAGCCGTTGTTTTCCGCTGGCCAAGTCCACACCGCCCTCCTGCCAGTCCAACGGCTACCATGCCAGCTCATCATGCAAATAAACCCCCAAGAAATGGTAAAAAAAAGACTATCATCCTTATAAATAAAAACCGACCGTTGGAGTACTCCAAGCACGGAGAAACCTGAGGAAGAGAACAGAGAAGAAGAGCAGCAAAACCCGTAAAATTCTCATCCAAATGCCTTCTCCGGCCAATTCGATCGCCGGCGCTGGTCCCATCGGCTGCTGCGTCTTCCTCCGCTGGCCATCCTCTTCGTCGCGGCTCGGCTACCGCGCTCTCCCGCCGGTCGATGGCTACAACGGGGAGGAGGATTCAACGGTGAGGGTGGTAGTGGGGAAGGAGAGGAGGGTGTTCCTGGTGGACCCTTTCGTTCTAGACATGGCCCCCTTCCGGATTCTGCTGGAGATGGTGAGGAAAGAGAGGAAGGGGAGGGAGTCGAAGAGGAAAGATTCGATCTTTGTCGACATCGACGCCATTCTCTTCGAGCACATGCTGTGGTTGGTCTACAATGACTGCTCCTCCTCCTCTGCATCCATGCTCCAGCTCAACTTGAAGGAGATCATAGAGTTCTATTCCCAGGATAATTGATGAGGTTAAGAGGTTCTCTAAAAGTGTTATCTTTTAGCCTTTAATCTGATTTTATTAAGCAGTGTTGTTCTTTTGGGTGATAAGGGCTCATGGTTGTTTAATTCTTATTGCCATGAGGATGTACATTTAAAGGGTGAACAGAGGTTCTGTTTTCTAGTCAGTAAATAGATAAATAAGTTGCGAAATTGATGTAATTATTGTTTCTTCAAAATATCCCTCTCTCTTTGGTCAGTTAAAAAGAAAAGAAAAGAAAAGAAAAGCCAACGGTCTATTCGGAAATTGGAATCTGGATTATAGTCCGCATAATTATAATTGAAGATGTTATGCTTTAATCCATATCTTCTTTCTTGGATTAGATGGCAGATATCGCTGATTTTCTCATGTTTTTTTGGTAATTATAAGCAGAAGGGATGATTCTATTACATCATTTTAGTTGGATTCTCGGTTTAAATTTGATTGACATCTATCAGTTGAATGAAGATTCACATTTTAAGGAAAAAAACAAATTTAAGAATTTATATCCTTGATTAGAACCAATATTTTCATCTTTCGATGATAGATTATCAATCATTCTCTCATTTTTATTTGGTAAAATTGGAAGGGAAAGTGCCTATATTATTTCCTGGTAATTATGTAATTGTAATAATAATTGCTATTTGAAGTCCCAATATGATCTACAGTTATATATTCTTTGATCCCAATTTGCTTCATGTAAGCATATTGATGTCATCATTTAGACAAAAGAGTAAGATAAATCTAACATCCTGCTTTCATTAGGCAAAAAAAAAAACATAGTATATATGCATCTAAATCTACTTTGTTATTGCTGCCAACCTGTCTCATAACTAAGTTTGATTAGATCGAAGTTTTTGTGAACTAATATTATCTAACACATGTTCATAATGAATTCATGAGTACAAATATTTTACAATGATATCAATAAAACTATCTTCTGATACTCTGAAAGTAATTAGCAGTAATGTATTCTTGAGGCATCAAGCTCTCTCTCTCTCTCTCTCTCTCTCTCTCTCTCTCTCTCTCTCTCTCTCCCTCCTTCTCTAGGAGAAAGGAGGCATCAAGATCTGTTATCATATAGGTGGTTGAAAGATCCATACCAAACTACAAAATTCTAAACACGCATTATTCATATGAATGCATAGATGGATGTATTTATTAACCAAAAATTAGGTTATTAATTTAGCCTAATTAGAAATTCCACACAAAACAAGAGTGGGATCCATATTTGCTAACTATTTTGGCTGCATTCTTGCAGAATGATACCTAGATTTTTTTCCTGAGCAAAATATAGAGGACCTAGAGTTGCCTACATAGAGGGATACCTTGTTGCTGTCCTATTATTAAGATTCTAACAGAGCTCGATCTCAAACTTAGGTTCTTTATGAAAAGTTGTGTGCTTACCAACCTAAAGAAGCCAAGTTGCAGACGACACCGTCAAAAAACTTCATTGAGTCCTAATCTTCAAAATTTTGATAAGTGTAGGTGCTTCTATCACGAATAAAATAAGGCCTCTCACCCTTCAACTTGTATTGGAAGTCCAAAACCCACACCATTTGGCGACACTGAGAAGGCAGGCCAATTACCAAAGTAGTTTTCAGAGATTGACTTACAAAGCTTGAAAGTGACCATTCAGAAATTTCAACTTCAGTACATACATCAAGGAGGGTGCCAAATAGTTGAGTTAATGCCATATCGTTTGGATATCTATCGATGACTTAAGTTTGATCTTGCCATCACTCAGAAATTTTGATATAGCTTGATGGTGCCAATTAGTTGAGTTGATTTCATTTGGCTTGTGTGCATGAGAAAAAGAGAGAGAGAGAGAGAGAGAGAGAAGAAGTGGTGACCATTCAGAATTTTTGACATAGCTACATCCAGAAAGGTGCCAACTAGTTGAGTTGATATTAAGTTTCATCATGGCGAGTCTCAAAGGCAAAAGAAGTATTTGGATCAGATATCGATGACTTGAGTTTGATCTTGCCATCACTCAGATTTTGTCCAGACTTCCTCCCATCCTTCTGTGGATGAGAGAGAGAAGAGGAAGATCGCATCAATATTGCAAAAGCAAAACCATACCCTGATTGAGTTGGCAGGGTTGTTGAATTAATTTCGAACTTAAGGCTGGACTGAAACGGGAGGTGATTGTGCTTGCGACAAACTCTCAAGGTGCCTTAAAATGCTGTTTAGAGCATTAGCACTGTGTATCTCGACTTGCAATACCTCTTACTGCACAAAGAAATTTACAGTTTTAACACTTGCAAACTCTTTCAGGATTCAAACTCGGTCGCAACATCAGCCTACTTCAAGAAAGTGAACTTGTGCTGAAGTTCACCTCTGATTCTTCAATTCCTATTGGACTGTGTTTAAGTTAAATATGGTAGATCAGTCTTAACTGGCCAAATAGTGCAGCGATACCTTTCTTTTCTTTTTTTTCTTTTTTTTTTTTTGATACACCGGCTCCTCACACCACACGCATATAAGTACAATCAAAAAAATAAAAAAAAAAAAGCTGACCCAGCAAGGAGAAAACATCCATCTGGTTCATCCAAAAAAAATCTCTCAAGTGATGTGCCGCGTAGAAGACCATCCAATCAACAGCTATATACAGCGATGCCTTCGGAGACTACATGTAGGATTTTGTGTTGTACATTCAGACGCTCCAATGGTGGTAGTCGTTTGTTCAAATAATAATAATAATAAAAGAAATGTGCCAAAATAAGATAAAAAACATCAGCTTATCTGTTTCCATAATCTGTCAAACATATTAGTGGCAGCTTCCAGATTCCATACATGACCTGCCAGATATTAACAAAACTCAAAATCTACATAACCAAAAATAAAAAGTAAAGATTTAAGAAGCTGATGCACTCTCCAAGGAGCAGCAGAAAAGGACTATAGTTGACTATCAAATTACACAGCCAAAGAAACAAGCAATACATTTCGATGGAAACATCTCCATCTTCTCTTAGATTCATTAGCCTTGCAAACTGATGATAATTGTCTTGCTTGTTTGATCTTCGGAGCAGTGCCACAACTGGCATTATAGACAAAGACCTACATATCGATGTGAAGGCTTAAAACTAGTCTTTCAATGGTCTTGCCTCCAACCCCCCTTCCTGGCGGGCGACCAAGGCGTAGGGCATGCGAGTGCCCAATATGTTGTCCCAAATAGAAAAGAAAGGCTGAGAGTAATTATACTTTGTGCCTTGAAGCTGATGGTGGATGTCATGGTAGGCAGTGTTGTTCTGGAAGAAAATGTGAAAGATATTACCAGGCAGCCAGAGGCCGCAGTGATCATCAATAGTCTTTATCACCGCAAAGCAGAAGAAAAAAACAGATGTTCGTGCCGTCATCCCAGAGATCAGGAATGACATGGCCCCACCCAAGGTGTCCAGAAGGAGACCCTCCAATGGATGGTTGTAGAGGGCTCCAATTGCATAAGGAACTACCAAACGGTGATGTTGGGAGTGAATATGGCGGTAAAGGAACTTGTTCTGATGCATGTATCGGTGCACAAAATATTGCCATGTGTCCATCACTAGCATTGCCACAAAGATCTGGATCAGTTGAACTAATATGGATGGCTGAATTGGAGTCCCTGTTGAACTTGAAGTTACCTGAAATAAGAAATGGAAAAAGAATTATATAAACGCAATACAAAGGTCATATCAGCATCTGTTGCTGGCAATTTCTTCTAAAAATCTTAATGCTGGTGCCTAACGCAAGAAAAGAGCAAAAAAGCAGGCATGCCAATCATATAATCTTGAAACTCTATGTTGAAAAATACCACTTTCTTAAAGTTTGACTTCATTAACAGTGAAGGATGCAACTACGACACTCTTTGGATGCAAGAGAGAGGAGAAAATTGAGGAGAGAAAAGAAGAGGAGAAAATAAACACTTGTTTGGATGCATGAGAGAGAGAGAGAGAGAGAGAGAGAGAGGAAATTTATTTGAACTGTCCAGTTTAGGGGCAAAGGCGGAATAAAAAAAACCAATTTTGAGCATCTGGTTTCTTTTCTCTCTGAATCTCTCCACTTAGGGGTAAAAGAAATTTGTGGCTTTGGGAGAAATAACTTCTCTCTGTTTCTCTTCTTTTTCTCTCCACTTTTGTGGCTTTGCGAGAAATAACTTTTCTCTATTTTTCTTCTTTTCTCTCTGCTTCTTCCCTTATTTTTCTAATCAAACAAGAGAAAATTTGATCTCTCCTCATTTTCTCCTCTCCATTTCTCTCAATCCAAACATGTTGTACATGTTTCAAAATTCTCATGCTTGGAGAACCACATACCCAAGGAGCATCACCTAAATTGTGACTTCTACAGCCCAACAGGTCCATTGGTCCAAATTTGAGCACTTCTGTCACGCGTCACTTGATTTTGTCTTCTGTGAGATCTACCATGCTTTTTTAACTCAAGGCTGATCATATGCTACAACCGCTGTACATGACTATCATTGGAGATGATACTTTGCATCAAAGGGCAATTGTCATGACACACCTATTTACTAATGATGAATCTCTATTTAAAATGTGCTTCCTCCAAACATTACCATAACAATCTTGTCTTCTCATCACCTTACAGTGTGCATGTCATTCACTTGTTCTCAAATTCTGAGCTTTGTCACGAGAATCTTCTTTGTTCATTCCCCAACACCTTTGGAGATCGTTACTTGCCTACTCTTCAGTACACCCTCTTCACAAACCCCACAGACTTGAACCTAAGCATAATGAAGTAAAATCCTACAAAAAAGAGCTCATATGTGTTTAGGAAATCTATCCTCAATAAATAGCTTTTTATTATTTCCTTCTCTGCAATTGCAATGGCAGGTAAAGCTTCACTTGCACCACATTCATCATCAAGTTCCTCAAATAATGAAGAAATACCCAAAAAAGTTACCTTTTATCTAAGCTTCGTATGCTTAATATGACGTTGCAAACAACCCAACATCTGGGGGACATGGCAGGTGGTTCTGATCCCTCTAGAGTTGAAGATTTCTTACTCATTACTTTCTAGTGAGAAAATCTTCATTGACAAAAACTTCTATACCCTATATTTATTTTAATGTAGTACCAAAGCCCATTCTTCATCCATTCTACACAATAAACTCATTTAACTGGCAAAATTACTTTTCTCCTACATATGGCTGCCACAAAAATGTTTTCCCATATCTGAGGGTAAGAGAAACGTGGGCTATTGTGCAAAGGCCCTAATGTTTATTTCACTCTTTGCAACATATGCACCCTGCATTTCATACATGGAACAGAATGTACACCCAAAGATCAGTTGTCAGAAACAAGTATCAAAACTCCCACAGTATGTACAACGACAGACCAATCATAAAATGCAAGTTATAATAGGATAGCATTGTAACATACCAAATGTTTAGGACAGTAAAATTAACTATAACCATCATGTGTTGTCCCAACTATTTAATTCAGCTCTGTAACTCCAACAAGCATTCCTAACAAGGTCCAGGGGTTAAGGCATCATACTTTATGGGGCCATGCCTTCCAGTACATACCATGGTGAAGAGGTATGAGTATGGTAGAGTTAGGTACCTTGTAGCATTTATGTTGATCCATGACAGTGCATACTGGTACCTCATGCATGGGAACAGACTATTTACTTTCCTATGTACCGTCACAGGGTGTCAAGGCACCAGGCACATTCACTGCACAGCAAGGAGCATTATGGTACCATTCCATATTACCATGCCACCCCATGACAAGCATGGGCTGGGTCCACCAATCTGTATCGTTACCCCCAAACATGGCACAGATCTATTTTCTTTGCTATGTGCCTTGACATAGTAACACATATTCAGGCACATGAAAAGCACGATATATTTCAACATGCTGTACAGGTCATGCTAGTCCATGATGAATACATCACACAGTAGTAAAATCCTTGATTAAGGGCTACCTTTCGTGTGTCATTTCAAGCTTTGCAAATTCATTCCCAACAGCTTCCGTCCATGTTTAGTTAGGTATTTCTCTATTCTTTCCTGACTTTCAATAATATATGCTTTAATTGTTTTGAATGATGAGGAAGTCCTTGTCAAATACATACAAACACTAATTCAAGACCGAGTGTAGGACTCCAGTCTCACTAAAACTTGGATATGAATCATTTTGCAGTCTAAATCAACAAATATGAATATCAAGTGATGCTCTCAGGCACTCGATACACAATCCCTTCTTTGAGGCATAAATTCTTATGCATGTGCATATGGTTGCACACGTACAGTGTAGATGATAACAAAGTGACGAGATCATGCTTCTATGTTCAATGAAATAATGGGTGAAAATAATTTCCAATGAAGGAAATATACATATAAATGTGCAGGCCAACAACATGTAAAAATTGAAAATAGCAACACTTTCTTAAAATATTGGGAGTGGAACCTTTTGGTCCAAAAAATAGACCACAACAGAATCTATACTCTATCAAAAATCAAGTCCTAAGTTGTCAACACCTGCACAATTCCTCCTCTTTTTGTCTCTATCTCCCTCCCCTCCCCCCCTCCCTCCCTATTCCCCCCGCCCCAATCCGAAAAAGTAAAAAGAAAAACCTCCACCCTAATCCAAACAAAGTAAAAAGAAAAACCTGCCACAACCCATGGGGCATGAAATTTAAGACTTTTTGTCCATCTTTGTTAAGGTTGATATCAAACTATCCAAATTGCTCCCTCAACTAGCATGAGAAGATCAAATGCAAAAACGTGTCATCATCATAAACTCCACATAACATCATCAATAAGATAAGCCATTGCATTCTGATCACACAACATGTGTTGTCAACATTGTGGTCCTCTTGATGATTTATCAGGGTCTAGAGTCTTCTGAGCACTAAATAATCCCCAACTCTGATTCTGATGCTAGCAGTGTGTTATATTGGTGGCAATCCAAGACTGAAAACAAAATAATGTTAGGTGATTGAACCCTTAACACGCGTGTATGTATGGTTATGTTTGCACACAAACTTCTCAATATTGCCACTGTTTGGGTTGTGACTTCCCCAAGCGGCAATCTCTAGCCTGCTTAATGTAGTTGCACTATGAAGTGATAAATGTATTCTTGTTTGAGAGATGAACTCCCCTATCTTTTTATCACTATAGATCATGGTTGGCTTGGGGATACTGCAGAAAGAACCCTGTTTATTATATTTTTATTCTATTTTATGACTCCAAATAACACTTTCTGCTCTGGAATAAAGTCGGGGGAGGGACATAACAAGGTTTCAAAGAAACTTGTTAGCCATTTATTCCTCTTAACACAGATAAAAGTATTCTCAAACTAAACAAGGCCTTAAACATATTATGAGGAGAAATAATAACGGAGAGTGTATACAACATAATTGGGGCATAGTCAGAATGCCTTTAATCTATTACTAACAGAAAAACTTCCAATGGCATCCATGTACTTGAAGTAGACCTGGACATTGGTTCAGTTGGGATAGGTTTGAGCTGGGCCTAACATCAATATCAAGAGCCAACATGCTATTTGTAGCATGGCCCAGCCTAATCTTTGACAAAGAGCCTTTAGCTGGAGGCTGATCCACTGGATAAAATTGAGGCCCAGGGCAAACCCAGCCTAACCTGATGAACATAGGGACAATTTAATCCCCTTTCATGACTGCATTTTAGTGGGGGAGGGGGGAGGGAGGTGATGGCAGTGATGAAGTGACGGTGGCTATCATGAACAAGGATGTTGACAATGAGTAGTTGGCAAGGAGCCAGGAAGAGGGAGAAAAAGAGGGGTAAAGCAAACCTGATCCAGTATTTTGTCTTCCAGTTGTGCTGGATTTGGGAGAGAGGAAGAAAGAGAAAGAAGTGTAGGGGGTGGAGGCATGGAAGTGGGGCAATGGAAATGGGATGGTAGAAAGAGTTTTATCAAAAGAATAGAGTTGGGGATTTTTTATTTGGATTTCAAGAAAGAAAAGGAAAGGTTTGAATTAAGATTGAAGTGGGTAAATATTTAATATATTAATTGATGTATATAGTTTACTAGATAAGTACTCTAATGTTTTTAAAATTTCAAGTTGGGTCAAGCAAGGTTAATACAGCTTTTAGCCAGCCTGGACCCAGCCTAAAATCAGGCTTGACCTAATTTACAGAGGTTCAATTTGATGTTAGATGCTCTGCATAAAACCAAGCAACATGTGCATTTCACTATGCCCATAGCAATATACAAAAATCAGATCAACATTCCTATAGCTCAAAAAATACAGCACGGACCTTCCAACACTATAAGAAACCCAAAATTACATGGCAATGCTATTTTAAAGTATAGAGAAAAACTGAGGCGCAAACTAACCGAGCTAAGGCAATTAATGAATTTCTCAAGTTTAGTTGAACTTGGATATAGCTTGAATCTAGCTCGAGCCTATCCCGAGCTTAAGTAAGATGCTCCAGGTTGCTTTGCCTATATATTTTGTAAAGTTTTCAAGTTTGTCCTCAAGCCTTAGTGATTTCTTTATGTAGTCTCATCCAGCTTCTATTCTATGCTAGACTCTAGCACTTCTAACTTTAGTAGTAAGATTAGTAATCATAAGGCTAAGGCCAACTCCAAAACTAACTCAATTTTTCATCATAGTTCAATGATTTTAAATGTCCTACCATTTACATTTAAAGAGTTCTGGAGCAATTTCTTGAGGTACTATGTTACTGCAGTTGAACCTAACTGTCCTCAAGCCAAATCCAACAGAGCTTAGTGTTGGTAACTAATTGAGCTTAAAAGTTAAAACTTAAGTTTAAGCTTGGATTATTTAATTATTCAATGAGTTCAAACAAGCTTCTCAAGAAGCCAAGCTCAAGCTATTCATAAACAGCGTAGTTAGTTTGCAGCTTTTAGGACTAGTTGGCTAACTATGAGTACCATATATTGGACCATTATTGACTAGCATTGCCTTCATAATTCTTAAAAAGCCACAAAGCCCCACATATCAACAAAGACCTGGAACAAGAAATTCAACATATAGATTTATATCTTACTAACACTATGTTGTATCTATGTCTAGGAAAAGATTTTGTTAAATAGTAGAATATCATGGTGAAACACTATCACCTCACAAACCATGTGAATACCATTTATGTTTGTTTTAGTGTCTACAATATAAAAACGTTGGCAAGCCTAGCATACCATACTAAGAGAGAATTTTGCATAAGAAGAACGCACAATGCATCAGAGACAAAGTCCTACAAGAGGAAGGAGGAAACCGAAGATTGATATAAGAATATAGACTATCTCCTATGCACAAGCAATCTCAAAACTCCAAATAAGCTAGAATGGTCTTCATGCTGTTTGCATGGGAAAAGGAGAAACACTCGAACAAATCATGCTAAAAGTAAAAAATGGTTGTCATTGCATCTCATATCAGGTAGCCTAAGCAACACCATTGAGATCAGGCTTCAAGATATAAGTCTGTCTAAAACCATTTGTAAATTAATCACACTTAAGGCAACAAATTTTTTTTATGAACATTCAAGGTTAATCCTCGAAAAGACAAGTAGAACTGCTCAATCTAAAGTCTAAGCATGTTTCCTAAGCCAATTCATGTCAAGTGATCCATAATGCTAAAATAAAGCAAAGGACAAAAGAACAAATATGGAAGTTTCAGTCACCACTTCAATTATGGTTTTCAACTAGATTTACAAGTAGGTCACCTAAGGTAGAGGACAGAATATTCTTCTAATCTACCCACCAATTCATATTGTAAAAATGAGCAAACATGAAAGAGCATCCAGCCGTGCACACTATTATTACATTTTTGCTTGGCAAAATTATTTGCAAGATTAGCAGACCATTATCAAGTAGTATCAAGTGATACAGGCGCAAGCTCATAAACATATTGAAGAATTAACTAAGAAATACACCAAAACAAAATGCAAGTTTTAATTATTCTAACTAGAAAGCAAGAAAAATGGAACAAAGGAAATTTTAATGGTGGTCTAAACCAAAATCAGCATGCTTCAACTTAACAAGCATGTATTATGAGGCCAGCAGAGGTTGCCCACAAACTAATACAGGATCAACAGAAAACAGACTTCAAGCTACTAGAAAATCAACATCATGAGGTTTTAAGAGAAAAAACACTATAATATTGCATAATAGTGATTGAGAGAAAAATAGACCTATAGAGAAATCTTATTCAATTACTGTAAATAAGCAGCCAAAGTGGTTATCTTTATAGGTTATTGAGGTCTTCCTTACTTCTAGAAAGACCCCTCACTCCTAGAATCCACAGGCATGGCTGAGAGAATTGAGCTACCCCAAGCCCAAGCCCAAGCCTAGCCAAAAATGGTTGATCTAGGTCTTTATATAATAACACAAGTTAGATTAAGCCCATCTTCTGATCAAGAAGGCAAGGCTTAAGCCCAATATGGGCTTGCACAAGAGGAAAGAGAAAAGGAGAGAGAAAGGTTGGGTTGTAGGCATAGTAGGTTTTCTGAAGGCTAGGAAGAATGGAACTTGAGCATAGGTGCCTCACATAGTAGTTATAATGGGCGAGCGTAAGTAAAAACATGGCCAGCGTAGTTGCTGAAGATGGGCAGGCTTTGGGATCAAGAAGTGTAAGTATAGTGGCTGGAGATGAGTATTGTGGTAGGTTTGCAGATTAAGTTTCAACATACAATAATATGAAGGAAGTGGCTTAAGAGGTGTGGGCCTTAAGTGTGGGCATTGTGAATGGGACAACTAGAGAGTGGTGGAGTGATAGGGCTGCAAAGATGTGATAGAAGGGTGAGAGGGTGAAGGAAGCGAAGAGGAGAGGAGGATTGGGTAGGGAGATGGGAAGAGATGAGAAGACAGGGGTAGAAGAGAAGAGGGGAGGATAAGCATGATATGGATTAGGAAGAAGAGGGGATTGACTAGGTCAGGGCTAGTTACAGGTTAGGGTAATATTATAATGCTATATAATTTTATAAATACTTGATGATATAATGAAATCTAGGCTTTAAGCTAGGGTGGGGCCAAATCACACTATGCTTGAGCTTGGTATGAAGCCCTTTTTTTGTTGCCCAAGCCAAGTCCATTAGCAGCTTTACTCACAAAAGAGTCTTAAGAGAATGCCTAAAAAATAGAGATTACTAAATGAAAGGACATAAAAATTAACTTCACACCTACATTCCTACATTAGTGAAAAACTTATAATCTTTGACACTTCTGACCAAGGTTCTCAATCTTGATACTGGACTGCATATCGATAGAAAACTGGTGTGGTATAGTACTGTATCAACCAGTACACTAAAAAATATATTTTTATTTTCAAGTTTTAATAATTTTTACTTAGTTTTGATTGAAAAATAGGATTTTGTGAATTCATTTTTGATGTTTAAATATAATATTGTTTGATTTTTTGTGTTACATACCCTTGCAATCTCTCCCTCTCTTTCTCCTATCTTTATCCTCTCTTAACTTGAAACAGAAGAAGAAAAGGGTGTTGGATCTCTTTCTCCCCAAATTATTGAGGTCCCAAAATATGTTTAGGGCCCTTATTGAGCCGAACCACTTAGACCCGAGCGGTTCCAAACAGTTCGGCCCGGTAGGACCAGTTCGCACTAGTTTAGGCAAAATCCTATACTAAGATGACAAACCGCCTTGATTCATGGTACGATATCGACTATACCGGGTGGTTTGATGTGATAGTGCATTCTGTACTTCTGATAACTCTTTGATGTATATATTTTCTTTGTTTCAACTTTGTTTTGCATTTTATCATTGAAAAGCTTGCTTGTATACACTAGTCTCAGCTTCTGACTCATCACGTACTTATTGAGGAAGTTATACTAGAGTCGTTGCTTTTGGTTGACTAAATGTGGTCTTTGGTATCGCTTGTCTTCAATTACCATTCTTGCTTGCCGTGTTAGATGTGTAGTTTGCTAGAATTGGATCATAAGATATTTTGACCCAAAAATCAAAAACTAAAGTAACTTAAGACTAATGCTAACTGCCTGACTTGTTATGTGTCAAACCCAAATCCTTTTCGAACATGATAACTAATGCATCTAGGCTAACTTCGGTCTAACGAACTAACTGGCCATCACCAAAGAAGCATCCATAGCTCCAAGGTGACATAAAAATGATAGGGTGGATGATGCAGCGCCAAAAAATAGTCATCTGAGCTTTTTGACAGTTTACAATCCACTCTCTCATTCTGGCATCAGCACATGTTAGCCTCCAAGTGGAACATTACATGATGTCATATTGATGAACAGTATGGAAGCTGGACTGACCAATTCTATATTGCACAACATGCACCCTAACATCCATGAGTAAACTAGATATGTCAATGTCAGGTTTTAAATGCCATAGGCTTATGTTCTTTCAGGAACCTTTGCATGACACAAGTATCAAGGTCACATTGAACACGGATCTATACAATGATAATGATAACAGCTATAGATTACTTGTCTTACCTGGCTCATCTCTTTCTAGACCCAATAGTTTCATCATAATCTTGATATAAAACTTTGGCAAAGCACAAATCTTTGTGGTTCTCCATAATTTTTTTTCAAGGCGATCATGTCACAAATAGAACCAATAATCAAGCAGCCATTCTATTGAAATGAAACAATTATTTAACTACATTAACTTGCCAATATACACAGATACTTTCCTCAAGTACAACTTGTGGGACATATGACTCAAATTTGTTTTTCAAAACCAAAAGAAAAATAAATGTGGATGCCATGCTCATTTCTATGAGAAGAATGCCTTGAAGAACTCTGCACCTGTCAACCTTTTCTCATATCGTTTGCATCCACAAATTCTAACTTTGTACCTATTCTATGTAAAACAAAGCCAAATTTTTCTCCAACCTATGGTTAAACACTTAGAAGCCATATTATTTAGAAGCCAATTTCACAAATAACTGCTTTTCCAAGTCAATTCCTTAAGTATAAGCAAGCTGCTATTCACATTTAACAGAGGCAAGATAGAAATGTGGCGCTGCTTCAAAACTTAAAATTCAAAAAGAAGGAAGTTCTCAATTCTCACCAGGAAAAGAACTTGCGCAACAGTGGCTTGAACAAGCTGCTGAAGTAGAACACCCTTAACCACCGACGACAAGGGCACCAAGTTCTTCTGCTCTTCTTCTTTTCTAGTGTGCAATCGGTAACGATACAATGGGGGCAACAGCTGATACATGCCAGCGTAGAGCCAATAAACAACAATGGGGGCAAACGTGCCCATCAGCTCATCACTGACATAGCCTTCCCACAGAACCATCCTACCAAGAAACAAAGCACCCAAAGGAATGCTTACAAGAAGAGATTAGTAGCCCATCAAGCAAAAGGAAGGATTTTGATTCAAAACAACGACACAGTGAAAAAAAGATCGCTTTTTTTCCCACAAGAAATCAAAATCCTCGCTCTATCTCGTACTCTCGTTACAGATCTAAAAACTAAGGCAGACTCGGGTTCTATTGGGCGTTTTGGAAGAAGAATACACAGCTAACGAACAGAGCACGGGGGAGAACTTGGAAAGATCGAAAACAACTCGGGAATCCAGTGGGGGCATTAGAAATCGGCAGAAAGATCGAACCTTCGAGGGTTTTGAAGATAAAAATTGGTGCTCGCGATTATGATCTCAAGATTCTATCAAGATACAGGGTTCCGGGATCAAAATCAGAAGTTTGGAACGGCTTTGAGTCAAGAGGAATAAATCCGAACAAAACCCTTCAGATACCTCATTAGGGTTGCGGATGTGGAAGAGATTGGAGGAGATATTTTTTAGGATCGGGGTACACGGATGACCACAAAGGCTATGCGCTATTTCCCTTTGCCCTGTTCTCTTCTTTTTCCAGATGGAGGAATTTATTTAGAGTCGTCTCCGTCTTGGAGACTTGGACAGGTATACCTTTCTTTGGACTTCCCTTCTGGAACTAGTTTTTGGGAGAAAGCTCCACGTTTGTGAATGGTATGTTGATATTTTATATCTGGACTCCACGGTGACCAGGCGTGACTTGTTGGGCTTGACCTGCAAGGATCCCACTTTCTTTGGAGTCATATGCTTTTAGATTTTTTTTCTTTTTTTTTGGGGGGGGGGGGGGGGGGGGGGCGGGGGGATTAAAGGACACACAGGTTAATCTGGCGCGAGTGCAACCAACTAAGTTTTTAGACCCTCTTTAGAGTCATCAGTGAGATTATGACTCTTTTCCAATGTCTTTTGCGAGTATAATTCTCTCATTCTAGACATTGGGCACCATGCCCTTCGGGTTAAAAACTTTGTAAATTATATACACATGCATGAAATGAGCCAAAAGTCTCAAAACTGCTATTATTGTAGACTTTGCAGCCAATAATAGTGTCAATGAGGGATTCCTATCTGCAAAGGATTGTAGGATCTTGGTTTCGGATGTGTACATGCATGGTAAGAAGTACCGATCATCGATTCTCTAGTTTGGGATTGAATTCGAGAGGTCTAGTCCAAGATACAAACATGTATCTACTAGAATTCTAGTGCATTTTTCTGATATATCATGTAGGTCCTATCCAATCACTGGCTGTCATTTGGGGTCTCCGATTTGCAAGAGAAAGTTTGTGTTTATGTAGCATCTCTTTTGTTGCTTTGGTAGTTTATACACAGCTGCATCATATAGGTTGCTTCAATGAGTACAGTTGAGTAATATGAACTTGGTGTATAAGTTAGACCTCCTTTTATTATTATTATTTGGTAGGTATAAATTAGGCCACCTTTGCTACCCTATTGTTTTGTCTGAAATTCACCATTGCTAACGGTGAACTTGGTTGGATTTGGATGATTGTGGCTGAAGGATCTGGCCATCGGAAGTTCATGTGTTCAGTTCGACCTGGTTAAATCATGAAGCTGCATGATTAGGATTATAAACTTACATTCAGTCCATGATCTAAGTAGAAGTGATTGAATTAAAATCAAGTATCAATAAATTTGGGTCCGTTTGATATTGCTTTTGTTTTCAAAAATCTAAGAAGAAAATTCAGCTAGATTGAGCAAATATGTATAATAAAACCCTTTTGTTCTTTAAATTGTTTGTAAAACTTTCAAACTAAAAGGAAAGAAGGGCAGAAGTTTTAGGCAAATGGTAGTTTCAGCATCAATCCCTATACTGAAGTCTACTAATTTATAGGGAAATAAAAACACAAAAATAACAACAATGCTAAACAGGCTTTTGTCTTTCCTTAGCTGCAACTAATCAAGAACCCCCGCATGACCCATCCAAGGTTATCTGATTGTAAGTAGCTAATCGAACTATTAAACATGTGGGAAGAAGATTCATTCTTCATATGATCTTCAACCTCTCCAATCCCTCCCTTTCCATTGCTTCTGTAGTCTTTCCAACTTAGCTGTTTCGATCTCTCCCCAACCAACAAAATAACGGACCTCTTCTTCCTCGTTTTTCTCCATGATCCAGTGGTCTGAGCAAAAATTGTCTGTAACTCGGAGAGCTCATTCATTCACCCAGATCCTTGTTGCATGGATATAGAGTCTGTCTTAACTGCCCTCATGGCCTATTTTGTGATAAAAGTGGGTGGGAGATTCATGGTTATGGTCATAGTGAGCAGCATCTTCTCATTTATTTGAAAGAAAAAAAAGAAAGCATAAGCTTACATGACATACAAATAATCAACATGCCAGAGCAATGAAGCAAATGCAATGGCCTGTTGTTCTGAATTATTCTATTACACCCAAATCACAATTACAGTGACAATTTAAAGTAACACATGCATACCAGAACCAAATACAAACACAACAAGCCTCACAATGGATGAGAGAGTTTTAAGGCTTTTCAGCTCAGAAGCTCAGTCAGAGCCCATTGCATCAAGGCACCAAATTTGAGTCTCCCCAGCAGATGCAAGTATAGACAGAAACAACAAACTCACAGCAGCTAGCTAGACACTTCAATTACAATGAACACTCCAAAACATACAAAGGACGCATGATACTATTAATCTATTCTCCTTTCTTCCTTCCCAATACATACTTCAAAGGATCGATCCACATGAGCAGAGTTCACACCAGCCCACCATCCACAGCATTCTTGAAGCTTCCTCTAAGCAGAGACATCAGGTTCCCACCATGCACCCTTCCCTCGGGGATCATAAGCCTAGAGCTCTTTGTCAGGCTTCCCACAGTCATTGATGCTGATGAAGAAGATGGGGACTTCATAGAGACGGGAACCAGCACCTGCGGAGGAATAAGAAGCTGTTGCTGTCCATCCACCGGTGACTCGGTGCAATCCGAAACAGAACTTGCCCCTGAAGTGGAGTATGAAGTGGAGTAATCCTTGTCCGTGCTGCTTCCTGCCATTGCGGACAAGGACACAATCCCTTGGAAGAGGCCTGGTCCGATCATGCTCCCACTCTTCACAGCCTCGCTCTCCTGTCGTGCCTTCATGCTACCATGAGCTGCGCACAGCCTGCACCTTCCCCTCGCAAACTTGTCGCACCCTAAGCCCCATGTGCACCGCTTCCCTCCACCATGTGCCTTGCAGAAATCTGTGCTCCCCTGTGCGCTCTTCCCGCACTCCTCAAAGTGGCACCGCTTTCCACCGCCATGCCTCACACAGTGATCAGTACGGCCACGGGCACTTTTGGTGCATCCGAGCATTGTGCACCGCTTCCCGCCTCCATGGGCCACGCAGAAATTAGTCCCTCCATGGACGCTCTTTGGGCAGACCCCGCCACTTTCGAAGAGGCACCTTTTTCCTCCACCGTGCCCTTTGCACAGGGGTGTGCTCCCCTCGGCCCCTTTGGTGCATCCCTCAAAGGTGCACCGTTTCCCCCCACCATGGGCCTTGCAATACTTGGTGCTCCCCTGTGCACCCTTTCCGCAACTGGGGAATTGGCATCGACGGCCCCCTCCATGAGAGATGCAGAGCCCCGCCTGGCCCTCGGCACTTCGGCTGCATCCCTCTACGGCGCACCTCTTCCCGCCACCATGCCTGATGCACAGCCCTGATTTCCCACGGGCTGCTTTACTGCACCCTAGATGACCACACCGTCGCCCTCCTCCATGGGCAATGCAGAATTCCGTCTTTCCCTCGGCGCTTTTGGTGCATCCGAGCATCTGGCATCGCCTCCCTCCTCCATGGGCCTTGCAAAAAGCTGTCCGGCTCTCAGCGCCTTTGTTGCACCCAGGTTTTTGGCAGCGTTGCCCACCTCCATGGGTTATGCAGAGCCGGGAAGCTCCCCTAGCACCTTTCGAACACCCGTCGAACATGCATTTCTTAAGATGATGACAAGTCCTCCGACCAAAAGGAGGGCAGCCAGAGGCAACATCCACCGAAGAATCAGCTGCAGCTATAGGCTCAGGACTGACTTGAAGCTCATGTTGAAGATGGTGATAATGATGACTAGCATTTACATCGCTTCCAAGGTCTAATAGATTACGGGTCTCTGGCAAACCTTCAGTGCAGCCTGCATCATCCAGCCCTGGAGCAAAAAGGAGAGCAGGCATGTGCCCCCCTGAATTTCTGTTGGCTGAAGTTGAATTCTCATCAACAACAGGAATCAGCAAATGCTTTTTAATGAGAGGTGACTGATTTTGGGGATAACAAAGATTTGGACTGCCATCCACCTTGGCCATCGGTTCCGCATGCCCCCTCGAGAGCCCAAGTTCTAACATTTCAGAATCTGATTCAGACCCCCAGTTTTGGCTTGTAAAAGTAGCAGATTCTTTAGTTTTACTAACTCCAGCTGCGCTATAACCTGAAAAACAGGCAGTTGGAGTTGGACCCAATCCGAGGACCAACCGACAGCCATCATCTTGTGCAGAAAGATCATTGTTGTTCAGAGGATATACTGTTTTATTAGTCTTGCTGGTGTCATAGTCCGAGCAGCTCAGATGCAATGCAATGTCTCCGAAACCATCGGTATTGCCATGCGTTGAGTTATGTGCTGATCCTGTGACTGTAGAACTCATCAGAGGTCTCTTTCCAAGTGACAGAAGATTTGTCATCATAAAATCCATTCTATGTCCAAAATAAGAGGCAACAGATGCAATAAAGGTTTGGAAGGACTTGGCAGCAGTAAGAGGGCTTGACGGCAGATGAGGTCCGCTAAATCTTTCTAGTGCTTCTTTCTTAAGCCTTTGTCGTTTAAAACAATGGAGTAAGTGAAATGGAAATACGCATGGAATGTTAAATTGCAACCTCCACTGCTAACAAAGCCTGATGTGTCTGCCCTGTCCATGTCTGCCGTTTTGATGACAAATTAACTTTGGACAAAATGTGATCGGTTTCTGCAGATATCTGATTATGTTTTGAGGATAAAAGCCTTGGAGAATAACTGATAAGGCTGCAAAGTGAGAAAGGTTTCCACGAAGCAGCACACTGGTTGGAGAGTCCTCAAACTTCATTACTCTGCAATGAAGAAAAAGTAATCCAACAGAATAACCTTGAAAAACAAATTTAATAGAATATTGTTTAATAGGCACAAGCAAGCTCACCATATCTAGGTAGCAAAATTGTCATCAATTCAGGCAATTTAAATCTGCACATGAGATTAGTTATTTAATTCCACAGGACAAAAGAAAAAAAATCACCAAGAAGATGATTTATTGAAATCAAGTTTCAAATATGACGATAATTTAATTTAGGATTTTGTGCTTGTAAAACACATTGCGGTTGCACAAAAGGATTGGCTTTGACAGCACTCTGCACCCTACAAAAGAACAACCAAACGAATGCAGAATCATATAAACAAAGAGACGATTCGTTATCTGATGCTGGTATCAAAGGTTCAGCTCCAATAACCAGGGCATGCATGATTGATGACCCAATCTGACAAATGAAAGGTGTTTAAACAAGCACAAAATAAACGACTATAACCACAAACAAACAATTTTTTTCCAGATTTTGGGGTCCAGTATGAGTCTTCCTTGAAGTATATTCCTGATAAATAGATCACCAGCCGTCAGTTCTCCTTTTAAAAAATCCTCTCATATAACTTCATTCCCTAGATTTAGATTTTCCTTCAAAGCTCTTCTCTTACTGACAAAGAAAAGGAAAAATCAGACCTCCTATCCTGATGAAGCTACTTTTTATTCATTAGACAAAGCCTACGGCATAATTATCATATCTCCAGCAAATAACTTGCTGCAACCACATATTCCTCCTGATACTCAGTTCTCACCATAACCTTTCAAAATTTACCACAGCCACCTCATTGTTATACGATCTTATGTACTTTGACCCTTCTTATTAACCAATATACAGATCCAAATAGATTGCGCAAAAGGTTCTACCCAGGAACCAAAACTTGACATGGTTGAGATACCACAACGCT
The DNA here is from genome assembly GCF_051530095.1 of Phoenix dactylifera. NCBI lineage: Eukaryota > Viridiplantae > Streptophyta > Magnoliopsida > Arecales > Arecaceae > Phoenix > Phoenix dactylifera. The sequence continues at coordinate 20,326,093 of NC_143194.1, forward strand.
GGCTAGTACATTGCGAATCTTATTTGAGTGCACCAGTCCTCATCATAATCATAGCAAGTAGGCCTCGTTTTAACCGTCTGTGTTCAAAAATATGAATAATACTTAACCTATCATCTTTGTTGGGTTTATTTTTGGCTCAAAAAATATTTAATTAAATTAGAAAAAGGAAATCGAGAAATTCTAAACAAATAGCACAACATGTTAAAAATGCATGAACGATTTATTTTCTATGGCATGCAACATATATGAAATCTTTCTTAAACACATTCTAGCTTATTGTTTACTAAAGCTTAAGAAATTGTACATGTTGAAGACGACATATGCATGATAACGAATAATTTTTAAAAAAACAAAAATTGTAAAATATTATTCAATGCTCGATCATAATCAACATGCTTGTTTGCTATGCTAAGTGAATTTCTAGAAATTTAAAGATACATTTAGCGAAACTTCATGCATCTGGAAATGTGTTTTTACATATGAATAATAAGAAAATAGCATGCCTCCATGGACCCAAGAATTTACCCAAATGGTTTTAAGTTTCATGTTAGAGGGCGGGCCTTGGCACAACAATTCAAAATTGCTCAATTGTGACCTAGGTGTCACTAGTTCAAATCATGGAAACAGCCTCTCTGCACTGAGAGGCAAGGCTGCGTAAATCTGACGCTCCTCAGATACCCTTTTTTTATGAGTTTTATGTTAAATATCACTTCTCTTTTTTCCTTCCATCCCTTTTTTCCTCTCTTCTTTTCTTTCTTTTGTAGTTTTATTATTGAAATAAGAGAGAAAAACACAATCTGTGTGATTTGAAACTTAGGTTTACCTACCCAGCAACCAGCTCAAGGCCCCAGAACAAGTTAAATCAGACCAAATCAAGTCAATGGGCCAATCTGATTCACCAGTATATTTTGAACAGTACTGTGCTTCTGAAATAGACCATCATAGCCATAAAGAACAAGCTTTATTCAAGCTATTAAGGAATGGCAATTGCACAAAATGCAGGCATATAATCATCATCGATATAATATTCAAAAGCATAATCAGATGAAAAAAGAGCTCTTCTGCAATTCATTCATGAGGGGCCAGATCAAACCACCAGGAGTAAGTCTGTCATTAGTCACATCTGAACTGTAATGCCTTGTCCCAACTACATTGGTTCGGCAACTGCATCAAGAAATATTGAGTAAATCATATCTTACATCATATGATAAAACATAACCATATGAATCAAGTTAATTTCCAATGCAAATACAGGGGCCATATCCAGTCGCCAAGTCAAGCTTAATTCACCATCAAATTTGGAAAGTAGTACGATCATTCTTAGATGCAAATTGACAGAGCACTACCATAAGAAACCATCACAGGCAAATCTTACTCAAAGAAGCTCCTCTCCATTTTATCAAGTTACTCATATATGTTAGATATGTGAGATTTCTTAGGCTATATCTGCATTTTTTTTCATTATAGAGCAAAGCCAGAATAATTGTTTCTGTGGGGTATTTGTTGATCATCATTTTGGTCTTAGGCCAGTTGATTCCAGTTGTTGGCAAAATATATATATTCTGGTCAAGATCAAGTGACTTATAGACCATTTTAGTTTGAACATAATTTTCACATACTAATCTATCACCGTCCAATCAGTTATCACAATTTCCATAAACTGCAACACCTCTTCCTGAATATTAACTGTAAGTTCATCTTAACAGGTGCAAAGAAATATGAACTATTAGAATATTAGTATAAGGTCATCATAAGAATCACTTGACTCAGCACTACTATTGCTAGCACTAGTAATATTTTCTTAACGGTTTATCCACTGGCCTGCCATTATTCCTTGATGTCCTCCAACTTACCCTCTTTTGTATGCTGCTGCATCCTTATTGTTTCTAAATCCATTTTCACTACTTCCATGAAGACGATTTTAGGCGTCCCTTCCCCTGCACCTGTTCTACACCAATTAAGCATTTTACTGCTAAGGCTTTCTTAACTCGTCATGTATCATCTAAGTTTGGTTCTCCACCATTTCATTTTCAATCATGTGCCTCTTATTCTTAAAATAATGCATCAATCATTTATCCTATTCTTGTTGGTTTTATTATATATCCACATCAATGTTCCTACCATGTGACACTCATCTACATGTCCGAGAACTCTTTTTTGATAAAGATTTTGATCCACATAAATTTGTAAAGTCCATTTCTATAATTTCAATCAAAACAAAAGATTTTAATTACCAAAGATCCCGGAGGCCCATCCCCTTCATCCAGTTTCTGTTAGTTCAATAAGATACACAATCTTCTATCATGCCATTCTCCTAGCTCTGATCTATTATTATCATGAAAATAATCACTAAAGAGTATATCTTAAGACTCAACGTTAGTGAACACCATCTTTTGATTCTTATTCCCAGTAAAACTGCATTTTCACACAGTCCACCACAGTTCTGCAGATTTCAAACTCTTCCACTCCAAAATTTTCCTCCATGATACTTATTTAAGCATTCAATCAAATACTTATATCAGCAACTAGGGTGGTATCACTTATAAGTAACATGCAGTTAGAATCTCATTGTGCATATCAGTGATAAAAGTTACAGCGCAAGGAGATTACATATTAACATTGACCTTGGTATAGAAAACTCACCTATGAAACCTCACTATCTCACTTGTCACACAATAGACCCTTTATGAAACTTTTGATGACAAGCACATCATCTAATTCACAATGAAAGAGATCTGAAACATGCGATTTTTTATGGACCCAGTAGTTCATTGTATGAAAATGTTTGTAATCAATCTTTTTGATGTAGAGTTGTAAAAATAATATATAAAACTAAACATCACATCATAGATAAGGATAAAGGTTAAGCCAAGTAGAACATATTTTTCTTTATATGGTTTTTTCCATTAAAAGATTCATTTGTTTTAAGTATCTGCAGCAAAAAAATTATTGTCACTTTGCTTAACTGTTCAACCAGGAAAAAGGCAATCAATCAACTTTATTCAAAATATCATTGCAATTGAAACTCAATGCAAGATACAGTTCTAATTGAAGTAGAAGATTCAGATTGCTTCATTTGTTACTGTATACAATTTTAATGTAATTTACCAGGTTAAAATGTGGAGAAAGAAAATGCTTGTTATAACTTACAGATGTTTTCAAAATTTAAATATCAACACCAAAAATATAAAAGTGCATATGCCTTGCATCCCACCACATGGATATAGATGCCAATACTAATTCTTCATAATATCCAAGAAGAGGTGGATAGAAAATAAAAAAGGAAATTTGTTGAATTAATATTTACAAGCAAAAATATAAGCTTTTATGTATACCATGTGAACCTACAGGAAATTAAGATTTGATAAAGCTTCTTATATTTGCCCATAACATTCTGAAGTTGCTAGCAAGACATACACACATGCACACCATGTAAAAGAAGAAGATCTCAGACAACCACATTTTTTCTCTTGCTTTTTCTTTTAACACATGAGAAATTAGACAGATCTAATTAGCATATACATGAAAGCCTAGCAGGCAAATTAAAAGTACTAAAATTTTTTGACAATCAATCACAATCACTTAAATACTCTGAGATTTGAGGTATAAAACATTCAACCACACAGCACAACTCAAATAAAAGGCAACAAATATATCATGATCGCCTCGAAAGAACAGAAGGAGAAGTATTCTTTTTAAACAAGAAAGGCAGATTTTTAAGCATTTAATACCCATGTAATCAAGCAGATTTAAGCATGTCTAGTCCATTCAAAACCTTTAAAATCATCGCCCAACAAAAGGTGTTCTATCAGAACCCCTTTCTACCATCACAAACCATATGGTCGGTACTTTAAAATTCTTCGTTTGAAGAGATAAAGTAACAAAAAAAAAAGAAAAAGAAAAAAGATTTTTTTTCTTTCAGAAGAAGATCTTAGAAGTCTCGCAAAAAAAAATTCCATCGCTCGGAATAAGCCAATCCCTGACAGTGAACCAAAGCCGCAGAGATACATATCACCGTTCTAAAACATTAAAAAGAAAATTCAAAGTGAAAGAAATAAACACGAATCAAACAAAAACACCGGATTTCCACCATCAACACAGCTCCAGAAACACTCAACAATCTCCCAAATAGATAAATCCAACAGAAGATGCAACATTCAGAGCATTCGATCACAAATCCTAGCATTAATTATAGGAAGACTAGTATAAAATAAGAAAAGAAACAAACTTGAACGAAATAGGCCGGGAAACCCTAGCACCAAAACACAGCGCTACTCTCCACCATCGAACAAGAGTTCCACGAAAAAATTAACACGCAGGGAGACGAGAAGAGAGACGGAGAAAGAGAGTACCTCTGAGACCTTGATGAGATAGAGAGTAGAGACGGCGAAAAATCTCGACTTTCCCATGGAGATCAGAACTGAGAAGACACGAGCCCGCGATTTATAACGGCGACAGGGATCTAAAACCAGAGAGAGGGAGAGAGGAGACGCGGGGTGGTGGATGGAGAAAAACGACGAAATTTCTTTGAAATAAAAAAAATGCTGTTGGATTCTTAGGATGGTGGAGGGATGACGGCGGGTGCTGAGCTGGCAGACGTCACCTGCGGCATCCGGCGATCTGTGACGCGATGCGCCGTTATATTCCAAGCCTAAATGCGACGGGGCCCACAGCGGAGTTTGACGGACGGATGCCGTTGCGTCCGTCAGCCTCCGTGTCGCGATATCGGGCGGCGCCTGGCGGCCGTTAGCCTCGCCGGTAGTTGGATCTTTCTGCCGCTGAGCGTCGCCTGTATGACGCCCAGGTAGCCTTAAGGGAAGAGAGAGAGAGAGAGCAGACAGCTGTTACCATATCAGAGCCAGTGTCTTGTTTCTCTAAACTCGGTGCCCAATAAATTACGTTTGTTTTTATTGCCCAAAAGAAACAAGTCAAACGTTAGATGTTTCGATTCCTGGTGAGAGTTGGGAGCCGTTTAAGCAGACCTTTGACATGTCCGACTAAACTTGCAAGCTCGCTTAGTCATTCTAAAAGATGATTCGGCCATAATTATTAATTGAATCTAAAAATATCCAAGAGTACGGATGATGTCCACCCTCTGCTTCGTTATATCTGAACTATGATAAGAAATAGAATGGTCTTTCTGATCAAGCGTGAAGCTAATGGAGCTGCGGATTGCATGGCCGCCTATGTGATCAGCCATACAGATAGTACTGTATGGATTGGGGATGGAGAGCTGCCTCGGGCACTTCGAAATATTTTGTTTTGTGATTTTATTGGGCGTATTCGTACTCGTCGGAAATGAATCGTCTATCCTAACAAAAAAAAAAAAAACACATAGACATGTTAGGGTGTAATTATGTTGAGCTCAATCAAGTGTAGATCTGATGCAATCAAACTTGGTTGAATCATGTAAATTTTGGGCTTTGTTTGAAATTAATGTTGAGCCTGTCAACTTGGTTGAAGTATGGTTTAATTAACAAAATCGAGCATGGTTTGAGCTTGTTTTATGTTGAGCTCCAGATCAATTGGTAATCTTAGATGTGTATCATGTATCACAAAGGGGCAACAGGTAGAGTTTCAATTATTATATAGCTAAGCTCAAAATAATTTATATTATAATAGTATGAATGAGCTTAATATATTATTATCTCTATCTTTGCACTGCCTTCTCCAAAATTCATAAAAAAAATGTAAAAAAATTAAATATGTCACATCATGAATTCCGAGCTAAGTAGACTCTTCTTTCCAAATTCCACCATGAAAAGGCATATATTTTCTAAAATTCTCTAAACATAAAAAATGTCTAATTTACCTTCTTAATTAGAAATTTCACTTATCCAAAATTCTTTTTGATTAGAACGAAACTTCAAAAATGAAAAAAAAATCATTGAGTAACAAATATAAATTAATATATATTATTATTAAAGTAAAAATATTTTATATAAAAATTCTTTTCTTTGTATGTGCATCATACGTGCAGAGCATTAGAAATCATTAGTCTACTCGAATTTTGTATTTTTGTTATCCACAAATATTATAGAAGATATATCTCTTATCTTATATCATAAATCCTTTCTATCTCAATCTAAAAAATTGCCATTGTCCATTTAGAGCTGCCCTATACACATTCCTCGTTTAATATAAATGAATATTGCTTAATTTAACCCTTGCTCAAGTTTGAAAAATAGGAGGAGCGCACCAAATAAAATGAGGATATTCTATTAACAAAAGATCATAGCTATCCACTCTCTCGTTCACAAGCATTGCACATATATAATACTAGTAAACATCGAAGTTAAAAAAGAAAGGAACTTCAAAGATCAGAAGAGGGTTTAGGTCCCATATCTCGATAATTTAATGATATGAAACTACTTCTCGAAAAAGATATGAAAATTGTCTTCTTATTTTATCATATTCAAGCACAACATAATGGATTCTTGTATAAATAAGGATCCTTTTATGCTATTATGCAATATTTGTTTTTTTTTTTTTTTTTTTGTTGAAAGAACGCCAGTTGAAGTAAGAGGAGTGTCTCCACTAGAAATAGGAGCAGCTATAGGTGATATGAGGGCAGAGATATAGGAACTCGTAATTGAACATCTAACCAAGAAGTTTATGCTTTATAATGATGAAGAAACACAAGTTCAAGTTAAATTGGAATACACATGAATAGCATCTGTCAATTTGATCGATGACTTGTCTAAGATATTGTTGTCCAATCAGGTTATGCTACACTATAATGAAAATTTCTTGGTTCTTCACATGTAAACACACTACCGTTCATAAAAAAATATTATGTATTTCTGTGTGCGCACATCCTTTTCACATAATCTTTTTCTTGGTCATGCTTGAGAAGAGCAGTGCATGCGCACACGAAAATACATAATATTTGTGTTAGGTTCCGGAAAATAAACCGGAATACCGACCAGCTCAAGCCGAGCCGAGACATCCATAGGGTTCGGCTTCTGCTGCGTTTCCACGGATGCCGAGTCGCACCGAAGTCTCTTCCACGTCCACGTGGCTGGATTATGCTTACTGTCTCTCTTCCATGTGGAGTAAAATATTCGTTATTGCTCCTACGTGGCGATCCGGCCGCCGTCGAAGTTCTGTGGAACTGTCGTCCCGCTGCTGCCCCACTCGGTCGCGTCGGCGCTTTCCAGGACGGAGCGCATGGACACGTATCAACTTATGATTGCTTCATAGAAGGGCGTCAACTTCGGCACTCAATTTGCGACGCCCCAACCGTCGTCGCCGGAATCTAATGTGAAATGACGATAATGACCTCCTAGAGTGCACTATCTACATGTTTTGTTGTATCTATGATACATAGTAGAGTGGTTCATAAAAGATTTTATAAGATAAATCCCGAGTCAAAATCGTGTATATAGGGTGATGGAGGGATTAATAATTTTATTTAAGTTCAAATTTCTGTATTTTAATGTTCAATTTAGTATATGATTTTAGTGGGCTAACTAGCTAGGGTTTAACAATTTTCAAAACTAATAGTAAACTTGTGGCAAATCGCGGTGAGAAAGGGATGCAATATGGGAAGTAAATGACCAAATTTGTAAAAAAAATATCTGATTACTTTAGTAATAATTTTAAATTTATATTTATATTTACTTGGAATAAAATGTAGTCAAAATTATTTCAGCATTGATATAGTAATGGGTGCGAGAGTTAACGAGAGCATGCATGAGAAAAAAAGTATAACTTCAAATAAGAAAAAAGAAATTTGCACAAGACATCTAACCAATTTTTTTTCTATTCCTTTATTTGTATGTACTTCATATATAGTTCGTGTATCTATTTTTAGATTTTCTGATTTTAGTTATACCATAGTTCAATCCGATAAGAAATTAGATCTTATATATATAAAGAATCAGATCTTGATCTAATAAGATCATCAAAAACTTAATTTGCTCCATACCCGATCATGCTAAAACAATAGGTTGGATTATCAAGTTCTTCGGTAGCATTTACACCCTTGCTTGGTCGCAATATCCGGGTATTATATTTGGTTTTTGTTAGTAGTACTTTATATAATATGTTTTAAGTTGTTAATTATTATATGTCATTCATTGGATAAGATACTTTCATCTTTGAAGTAACCAATCACAATTAATAATACTAGTCTTCTATTTACATCAATCGCAATTAGATTGGTAACCAAATAAAAAATAAAATATGTTTATCACCAACTTGAGATAATGGATTAAAATTTATGATACCATGTGAATTCTTCTTAAGATTAGCCCTTTTAAATCAAATGTGAGAAAAAACTATTTCTCTTGTTTAAATATCAAAAGTTTATAAATTATTATTTTTTTCAAGTTTTTGTTGGTACTCATGACCTTTCAAATCACATGAGCCATTCTCTTCATGTGCTCCAAATTTGGGTCATAATAAACATTTTAAAGAGAATAGAGATAATTTTTCCTCACTTCAATTGAAAGTGATATATGTGTAACTTTCTTGAATGCATTCGTGTTATCAATTCTTTTAATCTCATTCATACTTAAAGTTTGCAAAAACCAATAACAGCAGGATATTCAAGAATTTTAGCCAATAATAAATTATTAGGAAGTGTGTGCATGATTGGTTAATCAATACTTAGATTTATTGATAAAGGTCATTTGCATGGTATGCATTCAATAATTAAAGTTCTTGGTATGAATTATATACATATGCAAATTATTCTATTCATTTTAGACCCTTGCTTTTATTGAATCAATTTCACTAATTCATACTACTTGTCCATTGTATTTTTAAATAAATTTGTTCCATGGTGCTCTTTATTATACAATATGTCAGCAAATGAACAGCTAAGTAGTTACCACAAAAAAAAAAGAGAGAGAGGCTAAGTGACTCTTTGATACCCATTGGGGCTGCCTCATTGAATGTCAACATGCTCTTCTTCAAAAGAGTTGACTTGCTTTTCTCCAAAAGAGTTTTATATTGAAGGCACATTATGCATAATTTTATTGTTCAAATGAATGCATAAACTTTGCAAAAAGGTGCAAATGCACGAATGCAGAACTGACTATTAAGTAACTATTAAGCATGGTTACATCATTGATGAAAATAAATATGAGATTTGCTACGCTACTCAAAAACTTATCGTTTAGCTAGCAAACAATTAGCTTCTTAGTCTCCACCTCAACTCTAGCCCGTATGTCGATTCAACAAAGTAATTAATAAAACCAAAGACTTCATGATAGAATAGAGATAAAATTTGCAGCTGAGTATAATTCCAGTAAGAACTTCAACAAAGTTGTATAGAAGAATTTGAAGGTGCCTTCAGTTCTCACTGTGGAATAAAGGGTACAGAAAACTTGATGTATTAGGAATAATGGGTATTCCGTCTTTTTAATCGTCAATAGCCACACGTTCACGTCCAGGGTCCCACCCGCAAAAGGTGCTCAGGTCATCAAGTCCAAAACCATCAACGAGATTCTATTAGGGCTCGTTTGGTTCACGGGAAAAGAAGGAAAAAAGTATCGTCAACGGAAAAGTAATGAGATGCTTCTTGTTTGGTTGGAGTTTTCAAAGAAAAGAGAAGAAAAAGTTGAATTTCCATGAGAATATGATTCCCATATTTCATGGGAAAGTCTTTCCCATGATTCTCATGGGAAAGACTTTCCCATGAGGCAGGAATTACTCCATTTTTACTTTTTTCCAAAAAGTCCCTTCAGCATTAAAGAAGCATTAAAGAGACATTAAAAATCTAATTTTTATTAAGGGCATAATAGGAATTATACATAATTTTTCTAGAAAAGTGGCTGGCCAACCAAACATAAGCACTTTGAAAATTTGTCACTTTTTTATGGTCAATCAAATATGCCAAAAATATTTTTCTAAATATTTTTTTTCTAAAAATTTGTTTCTCAAAAATTATATTTTTAGGAAGGAGAATGCTTCCCGCGAACCAAACGAGACTTAATAAGAACAAGGCTTCGACGGGCCGCCTGCCATCTCGTAGTTCTGGGAATTGAATCGCCATCACCAGGCTTTTAGAAAGCAGACACGGTTGTGTCCTGGGTCCCACCGCCATGCCGACCACCGGAGCGCGAGAAAGAGTACATCTATATTTACAAGTCGGAATCTTGTACTAAAGCGTAGCATTATAAACAAGAGAGAGTTTGGTAATCCACTGGATATATAATATCAATCTTGATGATAAAGAGAATCTGAGTATTTTATTATGATTTCTTTTTTAAAAAAATATAACTTCTAATAAATTTAATATTTCATTTCAAACTTTTTTTTCCTTTCTTTTGGTGGTCCTACCATGGTCGTTACAACAAAAAAAAAGTCACGTTATCCAAGAAAAATCTTAATCATGTCAAGGTGACTTGCAGTGCATGAGCATTGTCTGCCTACCAAATTTAGTCAAAGTGGTGTCACATCCTCAACTTATCTTCCGGGTCGGCCACATGAATCCTATAACGTTATCTCTTTGGTCATACAAAAACTAAGATGAATAATTTTTAATATAAATTTAAATTATCAATTAGTAGTCAATTAATTCAACTAAATAAAATTATTATTATTAAATAAAAAATTAATTATAAAATTTTTAAATATTTATTGGTATCAGAAAATAAACTAATTAACTAACTCATGATTCTAATGCTCGAACTCTATATCCACATTTCCCATGCTATATGTCCTGGGGATCAGGAAAAAAAAGAGAAGGGATAGTATGAGCTTTAGTTAATATAGATAAAATATATTTAAAATAAAAATTAACTATAAATTATATCAAAATATAGGTAAAAATCATAAAATCTCATATCGATTATTCAATATAGCTCGATAAAATCTATATAAACAAGCATCCATAAATATATGCCATCAAACATATAACCCATTTCAAAAAATATGTAAAATATTATCATACAGTGATTTTATATTTTTAATCTTCCATCTTTATCCAGATTTGTGATCAAGCAATATTTTTCTGATTTGAACTATTCATGGTCACGCTTTGGCCCATGAATGGTAAACCATAATTCCACGCTTCGGTCTGGGTAGCAAACCAAAATATTCATACTTCAGTCCGCGGTAGTAAACCAAAATATTCGTACTTCGATTTATGGTGGCAAACCAATGTATCATGATTTGGCCCATGACTGACAATCTATCCTTTGGTTCATCAATCAAATCATTCAGTTTTATCCATATCAGAAAAAATTATAGTTTCATATTATATTTCATGCCCAAATTCCAAAATAATCAACATCATATTCATATAGATGATTATGTACAAGACTTTTTACCTCTACTGATGACAGATTCAAACACTAGGTACATTGATCCTCTCTTTGATCTACGAACTCATAGACAAAGTGATTTGCTCAATATCTTCTTGCCCAGATGATTGTCCCACAATAATATTAGATCTAATCATCAGAGTGACTACAATAACCACGATCAATGGTATAAAATTATGGAAGAAATGGTATTAAATTTTAAGATTACTTGCTTGGACCCCTGGTGACCCTCTCTCTTGGTGTCCACCTGGTCAACCATAATTTACCTTGATATCTAGACCCCCTATTGATTCATAAAATATCTAGAGAGAGAGAGATAAAGAGAAAGAAAAGAGGAGAGAGAGAGCAAGAGAGAGAAAAGAGAGAGAAGGCAAGAGAGAAACAATAGGGGGGAGACAAAGCCATGGCCGGCCACCCTAATGGCAGCGACCCCCCGACTCCAAATAAGGTGGAACGGAGACTAGAAGACCGAAGAAGAGGAAGAGAAGAGATCTATAGGCCATACCTTAGCTTCTAGTGAGATATCTGATCCTTTTTTCGAACGGATGGTGGCTCATTGGAATGATTGATGGAAAAATCAAGAAAATCCCATAGATTTCACAAGCGATCGACAGGGGTTTGGGTGAGATGGTTAAAGGGGAAAGGAGAAGCATGAATTTAGGGCTCCGGCAGGCCCTACACCTTGTGCTCATCGGGTCCGGGAAGAAGTCGGACTTATGGAAGGAGTCAACTTCTGTCTCATGTGGCATAAACAATATTTTTTATTTCTTTATTTGCTTTGAAATTTGTGCGGGGCAGAGATTGGGCCTATGTGGGTCTTTTGGGCCGGTCAATGGACTGGCCCTTACATAAGGTGGTCCAGATTTTAGGTATTATGAAGCCGATGTGTTTAAAGAAAAAGAAAACCGATTGCGAAAGGGGGGAGATCAGAGGGATACTGCAGATACCAGAGCAGGAGGGGGCGCTCACCTACCTAGGCGTTCCTATTACTGGCCGGAGGCTACGGGTGGCAGAGTGCTCGGGTTTGGTGCAGCGAGTCCAGAGCAGGTTGGAGGGATGGAGGGCGTCCTCCCTATCCATGATGGGGAGAGTGACACTTGTTAGAGCGGTGTTGGGATCTATACCGGTGTATCTTATGGCCAACACATTGATTCCGAAAACGATTCTGTGAGGATCGAGCGCCTTCTTCAGAGCTTCTTGTGGGGGTCATACGGTGGAGGTCACGGAGTGCACCTGGTGGCATGGGAGCAGGTTGGCCTTCCTACTGGCGAGGGTGGCTTAGGGGTGCAGTCCCTCATAGTGAGGCGCGAGGCGCTCCTTGCTCGGCATGCGGCTCGGTTCCTGTTAGAGCCACATGGCCTCTGGAGTCAGGTGATGGCAGCTAGATATGGTCGGGGGGTTTCAGTGGCGGCGGGGGGGGAGGGGTCGTCGAGTCTCCTTCATGTGGCGCGAGATCAGGAGGTATATGCCATCTGTATTGGCACATACTAGGTGTTTGATTGGAGACGGCCGGAGTATTGATGTGACCGGCGATTCATGGGTGGACTCCCTTCCCTTTGCTGGCCGACTATGGTTGATACCGAGGCAGTGGAGGGACTACGGGTGTGTGACCTCCTAGTCCCAGGAGGGGCAGAGTGGGATGAGGCCAGACTCAGGTTGTTGTTCGAGGCACACCTAGCTGCGAGGATTCGGTCCCTTCCGTTACCTGAATGTGGGGGGCCGGACGTCAGGGTGTGGGGTACCTCGAGCCGGGCCAGTGTCAGACTGGGAGATCTTTCCCGCATTATTCAGGCGGAGCATGAGCCGGGGCCGGACTGCACCTAGACTTGGAAGTCGGGACTTCACCCGAGGGTAGCTTTCTTCCTATGGAAGATATGCTGGGACCGCCTTCCAACGAGAGCAGAGCTAAGCAGGCGAGGCGGGGGGTCCCGGTAGAGTGTGAGACGTGTGGAGCTGAGGAGTCAGTGGACCATGTGCTCTTCCAGTGCACATGGGTGAGGGCGACATGGCAGTGGACTGGGATCCCGCAGGGAGCGCGGAGTGCGCGACTACAATTTCTCAGGGTGATACGACAGTGGTTAGCCAGTTCACAGACTCGCGAGGAGGGTATCAGAGCGACTTGCACAGCATATCAGATTTGGTTGGCTAGGAACGCTCGTACTCTTGGCGAGCGTAGGATGTCACCGAGGTTTGTGGCAGAGCTTGCTAGGGCACATGCCACAGAGATCAGGCCTACCCTATCTACAGACAGACCTTTGACAGCTTGGAACACCTGGGGTTCCCCTCTTGCTTCGGCAGCTCCTCGGATGGTGTTTTTCACCTGGGAGCCCCCACCCCCGAGCTTCCTCAAGGTCAACTTCGATGGGTCGGTTTTGGATGGCGGCATGCGTGGCGGTGCAGGTTTTGTCATACGGGACTCGCACGCTAGGGCGGTAGCCGTAGGTGGCTGCCAGTTGTTTGATACATCGGTCCCCGGAGCAGAGCTGTGGGCAACCTGGGCAAGCCTTCGTCATGCACGGATTGTGTTGCGGACCAGCTCGATTATGTTGGAGGGCGACTCGACCACTGTCATCGGGTGGATTCAGAGGGGGTTGAGGGGTGAGGGCACAAACCACCCCTTGATCCGCGATATTGTGGTGATAATGAGAGATGGGATGGCCATCCAGGCCAAGCATGTATTCAGGGAGGCCAACGGGGCAGCCGATTGGGTAGCTGCCTATGTGGCCCACCATTCGGGGTATGCCCTTTGGTCGGAGGAGGGGGAGTTGCCATTGACACTCCGTGAGTTACTGTATTTTGATCGTATTGGGTGTATTCACACACGTACTGTATGAAGCACCTGGTTTAAGCAAAAAAAAAAAATGGGGGGGAGGGGGGGGGGGAGATGTCAAACGAGCAATATAAAATTAGTTTCATTAATTTTTAACATAATTCTTTTTAATTCATTAAGGTAAAAATCTAGAATATCCCCTTCCTTCCGATGGAACCTTAGTTTAAATCGGGATAATTTTTTTTTTTGAAAAAAAATAAAACTTTTGCCGGCAGCAACCATAAGTTAATTTCTTTTTTTCTTTTTTGGAAAACAAATTAATTTCTTTTAAGGGAATTGATTTCCTTAGAGGGTTTTCTTGAAAATTAAAATCATTCAGTGTTGGTGATGATTTCTTTCTCTGGAAAAAGAATAACATCAGAAAAATCCTTTTATCTAGTAAATTTTTTTTAGAAAAATTCCCTATGATATCATTTCACACTTTATTTCTTCCTCCATAATTTTCTTTGGTACAAATAATGGCAAGTTCAGAGAAAGAACAACCCATACAAAATCCCTTTAAAAAAAAAAAAAAAAAAAACACCTCCCGGTATTCAGTTTGGAGTGTCATTGATGACGAAATATCGAAAAGCCCGTCGTCCGGATTGTGAGATCTAATTGTTGGTACGCGCTAGTATTGATAGAATTTTATAAATACAACCTCTTCTTTCACATAATTATCATGTTCCTCTCACCAATATGATTGCATAATGCAAGGTTGCCTTGCATTACCTTCTTTGTTGGTATTGATTGTGATAAATTCCTCACAACTTTCGTTGAGTTTCCAGTCTCTAAAGTATTTGTGACGCAGTTTGAAAGACACCAGAAGATCCAAAGTTCGCTCTTGTATCCCTGAAGGCACTTGCTCGTGTAAATCCACCTGATTTAATGTTGCATTGCTGATCTTGTTCTTTCCTTTCAACAACCTTGCTTGTCATGTAATTCGGCTGTAACTCTTCTTTTCTCCCTTCTACAAAATAAGAACAAAAAGAAATCGCCACCTTAGCAGAAAAAATAATAGACGGTTTCCTCACCAGTGGTGGGGTTAGTCTTCTTTTTTTCTTTTTCTACAAAAAAAAAGCTTTTAAATGCGGAATATGAATACTTTAGGAAGAACCATGACAATAAGAACAGGATGCATACCTACATCATAATACCTTAGAGGTATTCAGGAAATGGTGGGAAGAACCTATACGTTAAAACATGCAAGGAAAGCATTAGAAAGCATTAGAACATCAAGGACTATTTATGAACTGGTCTAGAGTAATTTTGCACTACTTTCTCTATAATATCTATAAATAATTGCTGCTTAATCGTTTTAACTTCTGTTATATACATAATAGCATCAAGCAACACAAATCATTGTAGAGAATGCACTTTCTGATGTCTGTGACCCCAACGATTACGATATGTGAAATTTCTCCACTGACTTGCAAGTAATGATCCCGAAGACATAGGCGTTAGAACGTCCAGTCTATGTAGCAATTTTGGTTCTAGTACTATGGTTACACCTGACTGCCCTTTCCCCCTAGCCCTTCTTGTACGTCTCATACAAATTAGAGGCCTTTCAAGGGATGATGATGATGATATCAACTAGGAGAATTAAAACGACCTTGTATTTAAGCGGACGCAAGGCTCAAGCCTTGATCCAGGGCTCTATCATTCTCCCCACATTGAATGTTTCAAGCAACAGTCAGGGTGCAATGGAAGTAGCTAGGTTGATGGTGTGAAAGAATTTGCCATGCAAAGTGAGAGGTGAAAAGAAACATAATTCTGCTGGTAATTGATTCCACCATATGTATGTATGATTTTATTTGAACATTTGTGTGTACTATGTACATATGTAAGCTTTTCATGGTTAATTACAAAGATGATCTTTAACTTTGTCCCAGGGTCATGACATGAATCATTTCCAGCGCTTCGCATTCTTCAATCCTTTAGATTTTGCCTTTGCTTGCTGAAAAGCCTTCATCTTCTGCTTCTTCCTGGCTTCTTTCTCTTCCTGTATACAAGCCAAACGGTGACACAGTAAGATTGTCGTTACGTCGTTCTGTTGACCCAAGTCTTTAGAAATACATACAGCACAGATTGAGGTGCAAGTACCTTTGACATTTTAG
The DNA here is from genome assembly GCF_051530095.1 of Phoenix dactylifera. NCBI lineage: Eukaryota > Viridiplantae > Streptophyta > Magnoliopsida > Arecales > Arecaceae > Phoenix > Phoenix dactylifera. The sequence goes on from NC_143194.1 coordinate 20,342,295, forward strand.
ATTTAGCCTTTATTTTTGGAGCTTTCTCCTCGAGCTCAGCCTCACGGTCAAGTTCTCTTTGTCTAGCATCAAGGTTCTTTTCAAGATAATACTGTCGAAATAATCAAGGAGAAACTAAATTATTATACCATAACTAAGAAGATGAAGGTAACTGTAAAAACAAAATACAAATGAAAGAATATAACCTTAATAATACTCCTACCAAACTTTATGTACAGAGGGAATAAACAACAAAACAGAACCCAGGGAAGAGACCCTGAGTCCAGTAGTGATCATGCTTGGATATATCAGGGAATACTTTGTGGCACCAAATTACTGGAACAATGCAACTTTATTCAATTTGATTTGTTCTCAGTCATCCAAAAATATTTCATAAAATCTAACAAGAAATGATTAACTACCATCATCCTTTTGATATATCTCCATTATTTAGACAGTATAGAGAGACAAATATTAAACACCTTACACAAATTGCAAGCCCAATTACATAAAAGAATCATATGCAAGCTTCACGTGCCAAGCAGTTATTATTCTCCCAACTAGATGGGACAATACTGATGGACTGCATCACTGATACAGCAATTATTGCAGGAAATATATTTGTTTAAGTTCAAAAATGAGTTCAATGCTCGGGTGTTACAAATGTGAGCAGAAACGTTCAGATGCAATTCCACATTACACACAATAATGAAACTGCCAAGGATTAAGCTAACTTTGGAGATCGATAACTCATGCTTTCATAGCAAATATAACTTTTTTAGAACATTCCTTTTACAAGCCCATGTTTTTAAAATTATTTACACTTCACACGTTTTACTTCCTCATAGGGTCTTGAAACTAATGGAGAAACTTACATTGTAATCTCCTGCATAGTCTTGTAGGCCTTTGTCTTTCACTTCTATTACTCTGTTAACAATTTGCCTTATGAAGTATCGGTCATGAGAAACAGCAATGACAGTGCCCTTGTACTCTGATATAGCCTCCTGTTTGAATATGACAGTATTTCCAGAATAAAAAGTTTCAGCTTATGCAAGCAATGCACTATAGACGCATATGAATTGCACCTAGATGAGATGAAAAATGGACCAGCATACCTCCAGCATCTCTTTTGATGGTATATCCAAATGGTTGGTTGGTTCATCCAAAACTAACAAAGTAGATGGCTTCACCATAAATTTACAAAAAGCAAGTCGTGCCTGCACCAAAATGTGAGCTGTAAGTTAAAAGTGTCATATACGAAAATTATGGACCTTAACCCGACTACAGAAAATGCAGATTCACTAAAGCGCTTGGATGGCTATCACACAACTCACTCCATCAATACTACTCTTATAAACAATCGAAACAGAAAATAAGGATATATATAATTTTAAATCAGTAAGGAAAAGTTTATGTAGCATTAAGCTGCTTCGTTTTACATTTCAGTTGCAGGTCTGATAGTTGTGCCTTGTACACAAGAAGCCAGTAGCATGTAATCATACAGCATGTGCAATATATGAGAATGAGATAAGAGGAAATGTTGTGATGGACAGTTGTGATCTATCAGACATGTTTCCTCATGCTTCTGTACATATTTGGGCACCTGTCCTTACCAAGCCTGGCCAAATCCTCATACATAAGAGTACCGATCAAACTGGCTTTGCACAACTATTTACTCCAGAAGAACTCAAAGGTTCTGTTAAGAGTATACATTTTAAATCTATTTTTCTCAATCTTGCTACAAATTCAAAGAACACTATCAGCCTTTTTTGTCCTTCCTTTCTCATCGATGAAGTGATTAAGCGAGAATAAGACAATCTAAAAGCACATGCTGATTGATTTCATCCATACTAATTCAACTGGAGGTGCATTCATTTCTGCAACCTTCAGTAAAATATGTTCGAGATAGCCAAAATAAAGCACCTAAGATTCTTAACAGTCATAAACCATGATATGCATTATCTTCAACAATTTTATCATTATCTTCAACAATTCTAATTTCTTCCAATATCATCATATGCTCACTTTAGTAATAGCAATTTGGATTTCACCTTATTTAGTACTATTGAGTAGTGTTACACAAATAGCTTAACATAATGGAGCATTCTGATGCATATCAGTTGTAAGTACACCAAGGCCTGCTTGCAATTTAATTCCCAGACTTGTTTTTGCTCCCAAATATATCATTGACGTCATCAATGTTGGCTCTCTATGCACACCCCTTTTCCTAAGCAACGACAAATTACCCCTCATAAAACTTAATCAGAATTATGTTGACTGACTATTTGACATCTAATGACCAATTTTTTAAGCAAGAAAGCATCCCTGATGGCTGATTTGTTTCTGGAGTGAAGTCAAATTTGTTACTAGATGCCACTATCATTTGCAATCACTGCATGTCAACACATCTCATGTACCAAATTTACTAAAGAGTCTTTACATACCCAATTAAGAGAATTAAACTGTTTTTTCACAATTATTGACCATACGAATTATATTTAAAAATTTTGCCTGTGTGGGCCAATAAGCCAATAATGTATGAAATAAAAACAATGGAATAGTAAAGACATGTTGGAAATTTAAAATGGCCTCCTATTGCTTCAAATGTTAATTGAGTAATGATATATACAAGGATATCAGCCCTGCTGATACCTAGAGCTATCATTAAGGACTGAGGCCTCGAACCACGTCAAGACCCTACTATACTCAATTCAAGCCCATAGACCTATGGGGCAGGCATGGGCCAAGCACCAAAGTTAGATGAATAAATTTTTTTTGGTCCAGGTCCAGGTCTAGCCATATGTGTCTCAACCTGAATGCAGAATACTCTAGGGTATGGGACTGATTTTTATGAACCTGACCCAGATTCAGACCCGGACCAGATCAAGATCCCATAGTTTACTTCGTATATAATGCATAAGATTACTCGTATACCCTTTGCACTTCTTAAACAATTATCAACTATACTTGGCTATGTCACTTACAAATTATTGTGAGGGTGTGAAGGAATTTAGCTTACTAAATAGTGGAAACCGCTCAGGACCAGAACTAGACTTGATTCACACCTAAAAAACTCCCAATGAATGTCAAGTAGGGTATGGCCCTAACATACCATGAGCTACAGACACAATGGGTCATACAAATTTTATCCCACTCAAATTGGACCTCGCCTGAATCTTACTTGGATAGTGTTTGGGTAAAATTTTAGATTTAAACCTTAGATGAGTCTGGCCTAACTGACCTGTTAACATTCCTACTTATACTCCAAAAGCAAATAAAAAAATCAGAATAACATAATAAAAGTAGAATGTCTTTAAAACACAAAAAGCAAATGAATCAGTTGCATTACTTCGATAATTCAAGGCTCAAAAGCAAACTGAGCTTAATAGTTCATTATCTTCTACAAATTCGGAGGAGAAATTTTGGTGGAACAACAAATGCATCAGGAAGGCTGAGAAAACAAATGGGAATAAGAAAACAAGCCCCCAAGGACTTATTCCATACCTTCTCTCCACCACTTAAAAGTGAAACTTTTCTATCAAGCATGTCGGCTTTGAAGTTACAACGGCCAAGAAGACCCTTTATATCATCAATCCTCCAATCTTCTGCAGCTTCTTCCACTGTTTCAAGCACAGTTTTCTCCAAGTCAAGTGCTTCTGCCTGATAGGAAATTGTAACTTTTAGTTCATGATAACTTCAATATAAACATATCATTCAGAAAAATTAACAGCACCAACTGAATTTGTCAAGGTAATTTCAAACAAAAGCTCATCAAAGTTGCATCTCCAAAGTAATATATCAAAACCTTCCAATTTAAAGCAATTTCTAGATGAAGAAGTAAATAAGCATGTATCGGTGCATGACAAAGTGGGCTGTTTACTATAGCCTACCAACAAAATTTATATCTTTTCCTGTTCATTATAGAAGTTATAATTCCAAAGTGACATCAAACATCCTGGTGTTGCATAGATAAAAAGATGTATCATTAGACAAGAAACACAAATGCAACTGAGCAAAATACAGTTACCTGGTTCTGCTCAAAATAATTCGGCAAAACATTATGCTCCCCAGTAGTGATTTCACCTCCTGTAGGCTTCTCCAAACCCATAATCAATTTAAGCAAAGTGCTCTTTCCACATCCATTTGGACCAATAATGGCTATTTTTTCACCCCTTTGAACTAAAAGATTTGCCTTATTAAACAACACCTGGAATTTGAAAGAAAAGATGCTTATTATGACAAGGCATGAAAAAGAATCAGTAATCAGAGCACATGGCGTGTGTTATTTTTTATACGAAAATTACCCATAAAAATAACTCTTGCATTTATAAATTTTGTTGTACTGACCTCATCTCCATATCCAAATTGAAGATTCTTGATCATTAAGACAGTTCTCCCACTCCTTCCACGTTCAGGAAATCTGATCTTCATTTGCTTTCTTTGAAAAGGCTTCTCAACTTGCCCTTCTTCTTGAAGTTTCTCCAATTTCTGTAAAAGTATTGTAATGAACTAAGTGGTAAAATTGTCAAAAAAAAAAATGCAAAGCTTGCAATTTTAGAATTTAAATAATCATGTCAAACTCCAACAAACTGGAAACGTTAGGAGACAAAGCCTACCAATTTTACCACTTTTCTGATACATTTAACATGCACTGATATACACTGATCATAACTAGCATCATCTCATGATGAGATGATCTCATGATCTCATCTACATAGCATCGTCAAGGTTTCACCAGATATAACGGTAATAATTCTTCAACTACCAGTCAACTATTGTTGATCAGCATCCAAACTTGAGTGTCATCAATCAGTATTTTACTTAGTGAATTTATTGATATGGTCTTAAACACAGAAGAAAATATTTTCTCTTGAGAAAGTGGGGGGAAATGCATGTTATATATATCATCATACAGGCTTCAGCATCAAGGAACATAAATAATAAATTACCCTCTTATTTGAAAAGTATGTTTGAGTGTCATCAATTGGTATTTCACTTGGTAAATGTTGTGGATATGCTATTGAAAACAATACAGAAGAGACAAAAGATTTTGTCACTTCCCTATCATGAAACAGCCTTGGTGCAGCGGCTGGAGGTCACGGGTTCAAACCATGGAAACAGCCTCTCCTCATGCGGCCAACCCTGCACTGGCAGAAGCCTCATGCACTTGGTTGCCCTTTTTTTTTACATCAGGATACAAGCTTTTCAATATCAACTGAAATGAATATAAATCAACCTAGTATTTTGAAAAGTATCTTTGCAATCAGCACTGCTTTATGAATTTTCTGTCTCACTCTTACTGCTAAAACTGGGAAAAGTGATCCAAATCGTTGATGAAGAGTATGGAGTGGAATATATGGCAAAGACTAGTCATATTCAGAAAAACCCATCATCTGCATTACAAATTGTAGCTTTACTTTGCTCTATCAGGTAAACTAGTCCCAATCCAACAACCAGAAAATTGCAAAAAGCTGCTAAGGGTGCAACTCTTCAGGACTCCTTTGTCATCTACAATACTTGCTCAACTTCCATGAATCATGAACAAAAGCTCGATGGCCAAAATAGACTTAGGAACATGGTTGGATTCATTGATTTAATACCAAATAGTTTCTTTACCATTACCCCCAAAAGATATCATCGCCAATGTTCTTGAATAACAAGTCACTGCAATTTCAGTCTTCATTTGTTTGCAAAGAAGCAATAAGATTACATAATGGTTTAATAATTACTCAAACTCCTTTGTCCATGATTCATTAGAAGATATCTCCTTTCATGCAAATCTATTGCTTAATATGCTCATCTCACCTTGTTGCAGATTCAGTCTTGGTAATTCATAAAGTAGTCTATTTAAAGCACGTATGGGGTTCATATAGACAGCTAAATAAGGGGAAAATGGCTGTAGGTAATATCCAGGTGCATGCACAAAGTTGACATAACCTAAATTAGCCTGATGAGCTACCTATGTGGTAGAACTAGGAGAGAACTAACGAAGGGCTAGGGTTTGTTTGAAGAGATGAAGAAGAGAAGGGAAAAAGAATAATCAAATTGAAGTTGTAAGGAAGGATATATCTCTGACTGCAAGTTAACCTTTAACTTGACATTGGTGAAGATTGCAGTAGGATTCATGAATCCAAGCTCAGTTGACGGGATCAGGTCATCTATTTATTAATAGCTACATCAATGTGTATCATGCAGTAAGCAGTGAGCAAGTAGGTGAGGTTTGACAATAGTTACATAGAAGATACTACGGAATAGTTCAATACCCTGTAAGACCTGATCATCAAATTACATGCTTCATATACGCATTGTTAAATTAATGTTTCCAGGTCAAAACAGAATGACAAAATACAAATTCTGAACCAATAAAATGTAAATGTGCATCCAACCCGTAATTGAAAAAAAGATTGCGACATTTCCAAGATGTATACTAATATCTATTTGAAGAGGGAAGGGGATGAATGTACCATTCATGTTTCATGACATTAGTCGATCTTGTTTTATGGAATGTTCAAAGAAACACACCTTTTCTTCACTAGATGCACGCCCAGCATTAACTCCAGCACTCAATCTGTTTATTAAGTCCTTTGTATGCTCAATCTCCTTCTGCTGCTTTTCCCATGCTGCATATTGAGCTTCAACCCATGCTGCTTTTGCTAGAACATACTCAGAATAGTTTCCCATAAATACCCTGGATACTCCCATATCTGTTTCAACGATTTTCGTGCATAGTTGATCAAGGAAAGCTCTGTCATGAGATATAATGACCATTGGCACATCTTGCTTGTTAAGATAGCCTTCCAGCCATTCAATTGTGTCCAGGTCAAGATGATTTGTGGGTTCATCAAGAAGAAGCAAATCAGGATCCTGCAAGATACTATATTTTGTATTAAATCAAGTTTAGAGAGAACTGATTATGACAAGAATCCTTAATAAAATATAAAAAATGCATGAATTAAAACCCATCCCAAAAGAAAAAGGAAATTTTTTTAAAAAAAAAGCCAGGGCTATGAATGACTCTTGACCAATTTTTTGCTAATACTGCACAAAAATCCAAAGGGATAGGATAAGGTTTGGTATTAGTCACAGTTCATATCAATCCTGATTCTTTGGAATGATTAGCAACACCCCAGTAAATACCATTACATGCACACTATTTTGAATTGGAAGCATATAAATGAAGAAGATGGCTTTAACAAAGTCAACAAGCACAACAACATGGCAAAACAACAATCACATATAAAAATTTAACAAATAATACATGCCAAGATCTTAGTACACCAACTTGTACTGCCCAAATCCTTCTTTCTGCCTACATGCTTACCTGAATTAACTAAGCAAAAATCAGGACAATGTCAAAAGCCATAATGCGGAGGTACTAAAGTTTAACTAGAGATAGAAACAATGGCAAGCCTTACAATGGGAGTACTAATACAGCAGAGAAAAGGGAAACTACATACTGTAGTTGAATCACAGAACTAATCTTTATGGCTAGTGCCACATAGAAGCCATGCATCTTCACCATGACTATGTATCAGAGTGTTCTGGTCACAGGTGCATATCTCACTTCAACTGACCTTAGTGATTCTGTTTTGTTCCCATCATCATATTTTTATCAAAGGCAAACCACCAATTTCTAGTTGAGAGTATTGGTCAAGTCAGTGATTATAAGTGATCTGGTCCCTTGATCAACATGACTGTGCTGATCATATAATGTAAGTGTATGCAAGAGATATAACATATAAATCAACATAATTCTTCATGATTTTGTCCCATTATAGCTTAAGATGTTTCAATGCTGAGTTGAACATTTTTTCCCTAAAATGAAAATGATAAGGGAGTGGATTCTACTGGGCTTGCATTCATGGAGGCATGCACAAGGACAGACACCATATCGTCGTACCAAATTGCTTTAGACAATCTTTACATCAAGAAATTTGTAACTTGGCTGATAAAAACCTTTTGCCCCTGGATCACTATTTAATAGTAGCAATGATTTTTTTTTTAAAAAAAAAAAAACTGATGGTAAGAAGCAAATATGAAGTAACTGTATGAGCAGTCAACTTATCAATTGATTTTTTTGTTTCTATGCTTGTTTGTCTTTGATAGTTAAGATATTATTCTATCATATTTGGTGTATAAGGCCTTCTCTCTATGTTCCTGTCTGTAACTAGGGAAGACTGATCTCTTTATTTGCATATCTATGAGGCTACTCATCATATGGTAAAAGGTTTAGTGCAATGATAAAAAGCTTGAGCTAATAAGCACAATGGCATGGGCTCAAGTCCTAGGGCAGCCATTTTGTGCACAAAAAAAATAAAAATAAAAATAAAAATAAATCAAAGTTTAGGTTTGTCCCTGGTCTGCGCTCCCAATACCCTGGATTGCCGGGACCATAAATGGGTCTATGGCCCTATGAGGCTGCTAATCACATGACAGATTCTGAAACAATAAGTGGATTTTACCAGGTAACTCCATCATCCAACCCTCAAGAATCAGCAACAATTTTTTTAACTTCAAGTATAAGCCCGATTTTACTTGGAAATGTTAAGTAAAAATACCTGAAGTAGAATTTTCCCAAGAGACATCCTCATCTGCCACCCGCTGCTGAATGATGCCACCAGCCGTTCAGAATCCTCTGGTGCAAAACCTAGCTCAGGCATTAACTTATTAATTTTAACATCCACCACGTCAAGGTTCACATCCTGTGCCCGTCTCTGGAGCAAGTCCAGCTCATCCAGCAGCCTCCCCATCAGCCCTAGATCCTCCACCGAAGTTTCCAAAGCCTTCTGAACCTTCTCCAACCTCTCCGCGATCTCCATCTCCTCCTTGAATGCACTCAAAAACTCCTCCTTTACCGTCCTACTCGGACAAACCTCGAATTCTTGGGTCAAAAAAGCAATTTTCATATTCTCCTTTGCCTTCACCACGTTCCCCGAATCGGGCTCCTCCAAACCAGCAATTATCCTCATCTGGGTGGTCTTCCCAGCACCATTCACCCCTACCAACCCAACCTTCTCACCTTTCTTCACCTCCCAGCTCACATCCTTCAGCAAAATCACTCCTTTAAAGCTCTTGCTGATGTTTTCCAACCTAACCCCCGACGAGACGCTCGAAGCCCCACTGCTCGACTTCTTTTTCCCCTGCCTCTTCGCCCCCTCGTCAACAGAGCTCTCCGAAAAGAGGGATTCTATGTCTGCGGCGGTCTCGGCATCCGTGACGGCCGTTTCGACCGCGGCGCTCGCGGAGATGCTAGGGTTTCTACTTCTAGGATTAGCAAAGCTAGTCTTTTTCGCTAAGGATACATGGATTCGCCAGGTTTGAGGGGGACAAATCCAGACTGGGCGGAACCGCGGCCGGATCCTCGCCTTCCCGGAGTCTAAAAGAGGGGAACCGGAGAGGAATCCCGATCGGAGGTCGATGCCCCGGAGCTTGCTGGACAGATCCATCGACGGCGAACGGAAAAGTGGAATTCGGCCCAAAAATTCCAGAAAAACGTTAAGATTCGTCAAAGAATTGGGAAGCTGGAGAAGAGAATTGGGTGTAATATCATAGAAATAACGGTTAGGAAAAAGATTTGGGGGGGATTGGGGAGAGAGGGCGGGGTTCTCTCGAGCTCTAAGTGGAGAGAACGAGAGAGAACAAAGGTCGAAGTGACCCATCGACACAACTAAATTCTGATTTTAATTTCCATCTTCTTTTGTAAATCCACTCAATCCCCTTACTCTTATGATTAATTACTAAAAGACCATAACTCCTATTGGAGTCAGAATGTAGGTAATGGCATTTTTTGTTATTATTTTGAAATGAATGAATTTTTTTGGTATACAACTTGATATGAATGTTTCATGTGGTTGGGAAATAAGGGCCGATTTTGAGAGGCAGATAACGAGGATTGCGAACGTGAGGGCTGGTAGCGGTCCACGAGTACAGTGATGACTGCCAACCATTTGTGACCTGCCACGTGTTATTCTGATGATCTCCGGGGCCCACAAGTTCCATCAGAGCCTACTTGTGGACCAGCGTGTTGCGTTTGTGCCTCCGGTTTGATTTGTGCTCCAACTGACTTGCGTCGCAACACCAAAATCCAAGTCCAAATCCAAATCTTTTGGCATGAAAGATTTTAACCACATTTGGCTGACTCAGGTGGCTGCATAAATGATGGACCCACGAGTTACATCTAAATTGCACCGGAATGGTTCAAAGTGTGATTAAGGCATCACCGAACACCGTTGCTTTTCTTGTGCATGATTGACTTATGGCCAAATTGCACCAATTCATGTAGAAAAGCAAGCACAGTCAAATATTTAGTAGAGATAAAACTACTTGATTGGTGTCGTATCTAGTTCTCAAAATTTCCAACTTGAGCTGGGCTCGAATTTCTTAAAACTAAAAACAATGTGTTTCATATGGGCCTGGGTTCAAGGTTGATCATAATAAGCTCTAAGTTGTTTGATACGTAGCTGGACATCAACTATTTGCATGCAGATTCTCTTGGGACCCACTATGAGTAAGATTATCCAAATGATTCTCTCTGTGTCACCGAGCTGATTGATGGACAGCCCTGGGATTATAGTAAACCCTCTAGGAATTGGCATTTCCTTCTTGAGTGGTCTTTTTTTTACGACTAATTATTAATATAGAAATAATGAAGTTAGGAAACAGAAGAGTTTGAACCTTCATGAAGCTGTAGATGAAATTATTTGCAATTGAAAACTATATTAGAAAGAAGGGTTTTTTGCATGATTACCCCGCTAAATATCAAATTTTACATGAATACCTTTCTGAAATTAATATTTATACGTATATCATCATAAAATATTTATTTTGCTATTATATTCTTTTTTTTATCCTAATTTTTACATATGTACCTACGCTACCTAACGTCGTTAAAAAATTAACGGTTTTAAATTAAAATAATTAAAATACCCCTAATGGGTAGATGTGCCAAAAAAAAATATTTATAAGACGATCGTGATGGAAGATAAAAAAAGTAATTTCAAAATTTTATTTTATTTTTAATTAAAATAAATAAGGTTTTTAAGAAGGTATTCATCTAAATTTGAATTTTTAGAAGGATATTCATGCAAAAAAATCTTGGAAAGAAATTAATGGGGGCAAAATGGATCGTTCAGCCCACAACAAAAGGGCCATCAATTTCGGCCCCATAGACACCATGCCGACAGACGTGTCCTCGGTCCGGCTCAAAATCAGCCCGACCTCGGAGTCCGCCGAAAATTCCTTCAACTTTGGATATTCGCCAACTCGCCCGAATAAGTTCGGGGCACCTCCTGTATTTGCCGACTCGTCCGACCAAGTTCGAAGCGTCTCATGTATTCACCGACTCGCCCGACCAAATTCGGAACGCCTCCTGTATTCGCCGACTTGCCCCGACCGAGCTCGGGGCGCCCTCTCCAGTAATATGCTCCAACCCTTAAACTCGGGGTGCTCTACCAAGCACACCTCGGAACTCGGGATGCTAGGCTGGCTTCAGCACTCGTCTAGCCGACCTTACCAAATGCTTGATGTAACTTTTCGACGAGCTTGGCCTCGCCAATGGCTGCACCCATGTGTGTGCCTACACCCTCTTACGTGGCAGCATATTGCGACGCCACCATGTCATACTTCACTTACCGGCCCATGACAGCCAAGGACAGTGCCATGTTACTTCGGCCATACCCTGCTACAGCTGTCAACACCTTACCGTTTTCAAGAACGGACTCCATTGCGTGCCACAAGCAAGCTCTACTTGCGCGCCACTCCCACTCATGATGGAAACCGGCCATACCCTGCTATGGCTGTCAACGCCTTACCGTTCCCAAGAATGGACTCCACCACGCGCCATAAGCAAGCTCTGACTGCGCGCCACAAGCAAGCTCTGGCCGCGCGCCACTCCCACTCATGATAGGAACAGACCATACCTCCGCCACCTAAGCGCTTCTATCGGAACTATAAAAAACTCCAGGTAATGCCTAAGAGACTTTTGGCTTAAGAGACTTTTGGCTGGACCAACTAGACCCCACTCTAACTTAATCGTCGAAGGGCCCTCACCGAAAACACCGATGAGGCTTTGTGCTGGTACATCGCCGATCGCGGCTCCTCCGACTCCTCCAGCGTGGTCACCCTCGGGACAAATTTGAACCACAACAGAAATGATCCTACAATTAGAGCACAAAAGATGAGACTAAGCAGGAAGCTGCAGCAACGTTTGTTTATAAAATGGATGAAACTTGGCTAGCTATCGCTTATCATGTCCAAATGGGCTACAGGCGGGGAGGCAAACGGCCCAGCCCATAGATCCATGAAGGAGGCCATCCTGTTGGCCCACATGGCTGGCCCATGCAGACATCCCTGGCCCACGGGACTTCTGCGACACGCAGAAAATACTTAAGAACTATCCCAATTCCCATCAACCAAGCACTGGCCGTTGATCCTTATGATCAGATATATGTGATTAAGGTAAAAAAAATGAAAACAATATTGTTGTAGGGATGGATACCTTCATTTTCGGACGCATTTGACGTCCATCATAGAAAAAACAAAGGGAACAACTAGAGTCATGAAAGATATGAGATATCCAGAGTATGTGATTACTGGTTTAAATCACGACTTTGGACATAGACATATCTATCATTGGAAAGCCACCTTCCTCATCCACATAAAGTAGGCTACTATGAGACAAATAGTGTTCCTAACGAAGCCCGCCTTTAAATGATGAGCTACATCACATGATCCATGTCGCTCCATAAACCATCAATACGATATCTTTTGTCACGTAATAACTAGGCTTATTTATACCACATCAGAATATATGCAGTTGATTTGAAAGATGGAGAAGAAACCAAAGAGGAATTATTCTCTGGCTCTTCTTCAGTCTATCATTCAATGCAACCCACCACCCAACGAGAATATATAAACATGGCAGAGTATCTCCTACCATATATGCTTTTGGAACATCTGGAGTGAATAATTGTGTTCGAACTATTTAAATATAGACATATGAACCTTTTTTTTTTTTTAAGTTGGTGAAGACCAGGTAGGCGAATCGTTCAATTACTTGCAGAGATTTCACCGCAAACTCAGTACTAATACTCAAGCGATTGGAAAAGCATGCATCCAAAACAACATTTAACTTGGTCTGAGGGGTGTGGACGACGACCATACTGTACTTCGTGACATCTGAGCTATGACAAGAGATGGATCTGATCTTTCAGGCCAAACTTATTTTCCGTGAAGCCAATAAGACAGTAGATTGGGTGGCCGCCTATATGGCCAGCCATATAGGTAGTATCGTATGAGCTGGAGTTAGAGAGCTGCCTTTGTTTTCTAATTTTATAGAGTGTATTTGCACTTATCAGATATAAACCGTGCTTCCTAGCGCAAAAAAAAAAACAGCATTTTACTTTTTTAGAGAAGAAAAGGGCGCAAAAAAGTCATTCCAGTGTCATATTAAAGCCAGAAAATGAGGAACTCTTTTACAGCATCGTCTCCTCTCCCAATATCAATCATATGACATCAGTAGTGGTCAAAAAGCCTTGCTCCTCTCTTTCTACCCCCCTACCTCCCCTTCTCCTCTAAATATTTATGGCAATTTAAGCACGAATTGTTCAAAAACTATTCAAAAAAAAATTATTGGACACAATGCTTTAGCATCAACAACATTCTTCTGTTTAAATATATCAATATTTTAATTCATCATGCTTTTTTTTTGCTTTTAATTATATATTTTTTTGGAAACTTTTTTAGATTTCTTATTGGAATGTTTGCAAATTATTAATTATATATGATGTTGCTGGAATTCGGACCCGGGGGCGACCACTGGGCCGGGAAGGAGGAGCTCCGGGAGAGCTTGGCGAACGGCGGCGATCCGACGATGTGCGGCGTCCTCCGGGAGACCTGCAAGAAGCCGGTGGCCGGGTTTTTCCGGCGCCGGCCCTCCGATGCTTAAAACAGAGAGATGGGCTAAAGATTTGCAAGAGAGGAGCTCGAGTCAGAGAGTCTGGAAGAAAAATCCCCCCTCCCCCCTCAGGAGTTTCCTATTTATAGGGGGGAAAGGGTTTACCTGTGATGAGATAGAGCGAAGACGCTGCTGTACAGTGGAAGTTAATGCTCAATCGTGCAGATCAACACTATCCTCGTGGGAGATCAGGCCGAAGTCTTTGAATTATTGCTGAACCATGCTGTCGTTTATGGCCAGACAGGTTTGCCGTATGGAGCTAAACATTTGTAGTCAACTGGGGCCATGCGCCTTAATTGTTGAGTGAGCCACACGAGCTACATGCCTGCAGATGTCTCATGCATTGATTGTTGAGTGAACTAGGCGTTCGGAAAAGCCATACGCTTTAATTGTCGCGTAAGCTGAATGTCTGGGGAGGTCGTATGTATCGATTGTTGGCAAGGACAGGGCACGCTTCGTGGGAGAACACGATAATGGCGGTCTACCGCTCGGATACTTTTTAGTCGGAGGAGCCGCTTGGGCACTTTCAAACCCCTGAATTGGGACCCGTTCGGGCGCCCCTTGCTCGGAGGGGTGCCCGGTCGCCTCCTGCTCGGAGGGGTGCCCGGTCGCCTCCTGCTCGGAGGCTTGGTCGCCTTCTGCTCGGACACAATCCTTTTTCCCCCCCAACACTACCCCCCAACTTCCGAGTTCGAGCTGCTCGCAGGCTCGAGCGCGGGAAGTAGTTAAAGTGGATTAAGGGAGAAATTTTGAATTATCGCGCGCTACGAGGCACTTTAATGGGAGTAGGTGGACGGCGTCCCTTCTTTCCCGAAGCGTCTCATCATTAGTACCTCCCATTTTTCCAAGCGTTTTTGCGCTGTGAGCTCATGATGGGGCTACACGATCCGACGAGGCGTCTCCTTTTCCAAAGCGTCGGTCCGAATTGAATGCTGCGCCTTAACTCCCTGGGTTGACTCGTGTCGTGATTTGGACAGGGAGGAGAGTTCTACCGAGCGGATCTGAGTCGTTGGTGGGGCCTATATATAAACCCCTCCTTAGCCATCTTTGATTTCTTTCCCATCATCTTCATCTTCTTCCCGTCTCCTTCTCAGTCCGAAGCAGCCGATCCTCCAATACTCCCGGCGAACTCCCACAGGTCCCTCTTTTCATTGCTCGGAACCCTTCTTCTCTCCCTTCGTCTTTTTCTTCTTTTTCTAATGGGTCTTGGTCCGACTGACATCGGGTCCATGATGAGTGAGTTAGAGGTCGAGATGGCCGAGGAATGGTTTTTTCCTCGGCGAGGGTTCCGTTTGGAACCCGCTGGGTTGGGGGATCGGGTAACGAACCCCCCAGTAGGTCGGATCGGAGTGTACTTGGAGGCACTCTAGGCCGGCCTACGGTTTCCCCTCCACGGGTTCGTAAACGAGTTGCTCGGGGAGTACCAACTCGTTCCGGCGCAACTTGCTCCGAACGCATGGAGGACGATTATCAGGTTCTTGTCCCTGTGCATGGCATTCGGGATCCCGACCTCCGTGAACGTCTTCCGGCGGCTCTTCATGTTGAAGTCCAATTCGGGAGATGGGGAGTGGCTCTATATCGCCCTTCGGGCGGGTCGGCCGCTCTTCCAGGGCGCTCCGTCGTCCATCCATGATTGGAAGAAAAAGTTTTTCTTTTTGGATTCCAAGCGGACGTGGGGGTTCGACCCCAGGTGGAGGCAGAGCCGGCTCAGGACCGCCAACAAGCTCCCCAGGTCCATAACAAGGGATCCTTAACGCCGTTCGCGGCCTCGGGGATGGTATTCTTCTGAGCGGCCTCGTGAGCGAGGACGCTCTAGTCAATGTCGGTCTGAGCTCGGTGCGTCCTCAGGGTAAGGGTAGTAGTAGAAAGATTTCCTTTTTCTTTTTCTTTTCCTTCTTTTTCTTTTTCTGCGTAACATTTTGCGAACTTATCTTGCTCGTCCTTGCAGATATTGCAAAGATGGTGATCAAGAGCGAAGCTTTGTACGCTCGGTTCCGAAAGAGGGCTGCCGAGCTCGGAGGAGAACCGCTCGAACCGAAGAAGAAGGCAAAGGTCTCGGCTGACGGAGCCACCGAGAAGAGTGCTCTCCGGATCGGACCCTCCGAAGCTGCTCGGAGGGGAGGCTCGAGCTCCGAGCCCGGGAGCTCAGCTGGAGCCACAATGGCGCTTGCATGCCCGGCGCCAATCTCGCAGGTCCCCCCTCGATCGCCCGTCCGACCCGAGCGCCCGGCATCCGAGCCGGGCAGCAGCCATGGGGCCGCGAGGCCGCCTTTGGCGGAGGCGACAAGACCTGGCCTCCCCGACCCGCCGAACGAGGGCCAACAAGAAAGACGGCCCTACATTCCGGAGTGGACGGTGTCCGAGGGCGACTCAGCCCTCGAGAATATCGAGACGGTGCGGCAGATCTTCCGCGTCGCGCTCCTTCCCGCCGACAGGGCGAAGATTCAGGCTATGAGCCTGAACCAATTTTTGGAATCGACTCGCCTCTCCGCCATTCGGGTAAGTCTTCATTGCTCGCTGTTGCTTATTCCTTACGCTTTTAGCTTTCGTGCCCTAATTTTATCCTTGGCCTAATTTTGTCTTGCTCACAGCACCTTCACGAGATTGAGACCTTGATCTCAATCGGTGCAGACTACAAGGAACGAGCTCGTCGGTGTTTACGGGCGCAAGAGGAGGCCGAGAAGAAGTCGGCGGAGCTCGAGCTCCACAAGGAGCTTTTGCTTAGAGTGGGGGCCACCGAGGACGAAGTCCAACTTCTGACCATGGCGCTCGAGGAAGAGAAGGCCGCTCATACTCTGGCTAGATTAGAGTTGTGGGCCGCCGAGGCCCACCTGGCCGAGGCGCAATCTCTGCTCGCCATCCGTGAACAGAGAGTAAAGGAAGCGGAGCGGAAGGCCGAGCAGCTCAAAGCTCGGGAACGAGAGGCCCAAGAACGAGCTCAGGATGCCATCCGGCTCTTTCGAGAATCGGAAGAGTTTCAAGAGCTGCTCGAGGAGGAAGCCGTGAACGGCCTTATTCAAGGGTTCAACGACTTCCGCAATCAACTGCGCCAGCTCTGCCCCGATTTTGATCTCAATCTACTTCAGCCCGGAGCTGGAGTCGAAGGCCTCGGGGCGAGGTCAGACGAGACGACCGAAGAGGCAGCTCCGGAGGCTCCCACGGAAGAAGCTGCTCGGGGAATCGCTCCCGAGGTCGCGCCTGAAAGCACCGAAGGCGGCGAGGTTGGGGCCACTGCCGAAGGAGATCCAGCGGTCGAAGTCATCGAGGGCATCGAAGTCGAGCCCGGGGAGATCTCGGCTGGAGATGCCACGGGAGCCGCCTCTTAAAACTTTGTACTTTTTCTTTCCTTTTTTGTAACAAGAGGTCGGCCCTTGTCTATCGCACGGCCAAGCCTTAATTTTGTACTTGGCCTTCGGGCTTTTGAATGGAAATATTCCTTTTCAACTTTCGTTCTTTCAATTCCTTTATAGTTCATTTCTTAGCTAACGTTTCTCCAAGGCTCTACTGCTCGGGTTTCCGAGCTGCTAAGGCACTTTAGACCGAAAAAATGCCCGAGCTTGCCAAGCTCCTAAGCTTGAGTCGCAGTTTCGCGGTCGTAGAGCTCGGGCCCCCAGCTGCGGGGCGCCGTGCTCTAATCATCTTACTAGGTAACTAGCTTGTGGCCCGAGCTCGGGATTAAATTTCACCGAGCAGCCGAAAAATCGAGCTAGGGTTCGTGCGGGCGTGTTCGACTAGATTTCAGCTCGTAATCGGCTCGGCGGAGGACCCCGATATTGGCCGGGATTTTCATTTACATATCCAATATAAGAATGAATGGAATGTACGTATCGAACAAGACATAGGCGCCAATCAGAGCGTACCTTCTCGGGGCTATATGCCCCGTGCCGCGAATTGTTTTTAGTGGTACCTCAGTTTTTCGTAGAGGACGACCCCGAGCTTAATCCGAGGCATGGGGTCGTAACCCTTTGAGCTCGTACATGAAGCTGTCGCAGGCTTCAAGGCGCCCAGATCTCGATCTAGGTATCTGACATCGGAGCCAAGCCTCGATAGTCGATGGGGATCGAGCCGAGCTCGGTGGTTGATGGAGATCGAGTCGAGCTCGATAGATGATGGAGATCGATGGCTTCGTCTCGAACTTTTAGATGATCACGAACATTTATTTCCGGAGGGAATCGCGAGGGTACTATCCCATCATCTCGAGGTCGAGGAATTTGGGTACGCACTGTCGACACTCGGGGCATCCCGATCTTAGTCGAGGAGGCGCATATGGGGGACCGCGAAGGTACTATCCCGTCTTTCCGAAGTGTCGAGGGGTCTGGGCACGCACTGTCGACACTCGGGGCATCCCAACCTCAGTCGAGTTACTTAATGGAGATCGAGCCAAGTTCGATAGATGGATATCGAGCCGAGCTCGATGGTCGATGGAGATCGAGCCGAGCTCGATGGTCGATGGAGATCGAGCCGAGCTCGCTAGATGGAGATAGAGCCGAGCTCGGTAGCTGAGGGAGATCGAGCCGAGCTCGATGGTCGATGGAGATCGAGCCGAGCTCGATGGCTGACGGAGATCGAGCCGAGCTCGATGGCTGACGGAGATCGAGCCGAGCTCGATAGCTGCGTCTCGGTCTTCTGGCCGAGGCGTCTAGCGTCGTCCGGCATTGATTATAGCATCCTAGCAGGATCGCATATCAGGTTGTCTAAAAATCACGAAACTTCCTATTAGGACGAACGCGATCATAAATGAAGAATAGCAAAAATCACTGAGGAAGATAAAACTTATGCTCAGAACAAAAAACCCCTTGGGGCCCTATTGATGATACACCCGGAGGTTTTCGGAACTCCAACTTCGTGGAATAGGGATCCCTTCGAGGGATTCCAGCTTGTACGCTCCGGGTTGTTGGACGCGCGCGACCCGATAGGATCCTTCCCAATTCGGGGCTAACTTCCCTTGCTTGGCCGGCTGGGAGGCTTCAGCTCTTCTAAGGACGAGGTCTCCTACTTTGAAGGATTTGAGTTTGACCCTGGCGTTGTAGTATTGCGCCACCTTTTGCTGGTATCTCGCCATGCGGACCCGGGCGGCTTCCCTCGTCTCCTCGATGAGGTCCAGGTTGCTCCTGAGCTGCGTGGCACTGGAGTCGGCATCATAACATTCTACCCTTGGAGAAGGGAGTCCGATTTCCAACGGGATGACGGCCTCCGTTCTGTACTGTTGCCCAAGGTGACAACCCAAGAGGAGGGGTGAATTGGGTTTTCTAAAAATTATGTTCCCTAATTTTTACTTTGAATAGAATGCAGCGGAATAATAAGATGTTATTTACTTAAGCTCTAGGCAATTACAAGTAAAGCAGTGGAAGATTAAGCTAGAGCAATTATACTATGGCTTTAGGGTGCAATTGATCTAAAAATAACTTATAGTTGTATGATCAATTTTAATCTATGTGTATGGTAAGAATGGAGTGGAAGCTAAGCAAATCACTTATAACTCTATAGAAAACAAAGCTAGAGATATTACACAATCAAGCATGAATGGAAGGCATGAAATACAAGAGATAAGGCATCACAAACACAAAGATGTATAGTGGTTCGGTGCACCCCAGCACCTACATCCACTCCCCAAGACCTCTTGGGAATTTCACTATAATCCCTTAGATTACAGTCAGTTGTATTACAAGCTCACAACCCAACTTGTTGTTTTGCGAGATCACAACGAACTCGGTCGGTTTTCACAGGCTCACCGACTAGAACCTACCGATTGTTTTCACAGGCTTACAATCCAACCCAGTTGGTTTTCCCAAAGGCTCACCAACCACAACCTTACAATGATTGTTTTCCGGGTTCACAATCAACCCGGTTGGTTTTCCCCAAAGGCTCACCAACCACAACCTTACAACGTTGGTTTTTCCTTTGGCTCACCAACAAACCTTAACCCCTTGATTCAATCCCTTGATTGAATCAAGTTACAAGATATTAGAACAAGAGTTTAAATCAAATACAAGCTTCTCACATAAGCAAATATAGCAAATATAAATAAGTAAAGAAAAGAGAAGAAGCCCTCAAACTAATTTGTAGATGGAGGAACTCGGCTTCTTCTTCACTTGACCCTCTTCTGATTTTGCACGAAGTAGAGGATCTCCGAGGCAGCACACGGATGGAGAGGAAGCTTTGGGATTCACTTGGATGCTCTTCTTCTCTCTATTTTACTTTGAATGGCCCTTTTGTGCTTATGGGAGATTTTCCTTGTAATCTCTTTCAAATCTCTTCCCTAAATGTTTTCTCCCACTTCCATACCTTCTCTCCTAGCTCTCCTCTTGATTTTATAGTTTTAGAAGGAGTGAGAACAAAAATCTAGCCGTTAGAGACAAAAATAGAGCCGTTGGAATCAAGAAAAAAACTAGCCGTTATGCCTCCCAGCGTGCTGGAGTCGACTCGGCTGAAGTAGGAGTCGACTCGGCTGAAACAGAAGTCACTTGTGAATAGTAGTCTGTCGGCACTGTAGCTGGGAGTCGACTCCGCACTGTAGCACTGAAGTTGGAGTCGACTCGAGATCACTGTAGCGCTGAAAATCAACTTTCTGTTTTTTGTTTGTTCTCAGTCGGAGTCGACTCGTAGAGTCCCGGAGTCGACTCGAGCACTGTTTCTTGAAACTCTAGAGTGCCAGAGTCGACTCTAAACTTTCCGGAGTCGACTCGAGGACTATTCTTTTGAATCTTTCTTTGAATTTGCTCCTCCAACTTAAATCCTTTGAACTTGAAACTTGGGCCAATAAATTGTAGCTTTCTTCTAACTTTTCTTGAGAGCTTTTGAGGCCTTCTTGTATTTTTCCAACTTGCTATGTTCCTTGCAAAATAAATTATCTTTCTTCTTGCAACACAAACATTAGTAATTATACTTCAAGGTTTTGTGATCATCAAAATTAATCTTTAAATCAATTTTTGGGTCATCATGTACGTTAAGTTGAAGGGAGTCTCGCTGGTGGGTACGCAGAATGTGGTCCGATAAGCCCACAAGACGTTGTATAGGTCTTCGACCCACTGCCCTTTGGAGACGATCAGAAATTTTCTCTGCCCAATCGCCAAAGGGAACGGTCCCAGGATATCGATTCCCCATTGAGCGATAGGGGGAGCTGATTGAAGTCAAGGGGGCTGAGGGTCGGCGCTGGACGTTGGCATTTCTCTGGCACCGGTCGCATCTCCGAACAAAATTCAGCGCATCCTTCTGGAGTGTCGGCCAATAGTATCCCTGGCGCAAAATTTTGTATGCCAGTGCTCGGCTTCCCAAATGGTTTCCGAAGATGCCTTCGTGGACTTCGCGCATTGCGTAATCCGCCTCCGACGGGCAGAGACATCTGAGGAAGGGATGGGTAAAAGATCTCCTGTAGAGCTTGTCTTCATACAGTATGTATCTCGAGGCTAGGCGCTTGACTCGACGAGCCTCACGCTCATCGTTGGGAAGAACTCCATTCTGTAGGTAGCTAACGAGCTCATCCATCCAGCTTGGCTCAACGTCGATACAAAGAGCCGGTTCGGGCTCCTATGTGCTGGGGATCTGGAGGTACTCCAATGCCACCGTTTTTGGAAGCTCGCTCATGCGGGAGGACGCCAATTTTGATAATTGGTCGGCTCTGAGATTCTCCGACCTAGCAATATGTTGAATGTGGAAGGAACCCAGAGTTGAAGTGAGGTGCCTCACCTTCTGGAGATATTTTTGCATTGTTGGCTCCCTTGCTTCGAAGTCTCCCAAAATTTGGCTTACAACCAATTGGGAGTCGCTGAAGGCCTCCAAGTTCTCTACCTTCAGTTCTCTAGCCAGCTTAAGCCCGGCTATGAGCGCTTCGTATTCCGCCACATTGTTAGAGGCGAAAAACTCGAGGCGTAAAGCCTGCTCGGCGACCACTCCATCTGGACTGGTGAGAATAAGGCCCGCTCTGCTACCCCCCGAGTTTGAAGAACCATCGACGTGCAGAGTCCACGTCGACCTCGGGGTCTGCTCTGCTGGCGCAGGTTCAAGCTCGGCCTCGTCTGGCACAGTGCACTCAACTATAAAGTTGGCGAGTGCCTCCGTCTTGATCGCCGGTCTGGGTCAGTACTCGAGGTCGAACTTTCCGAGCTCGATGGCCCACTTTGTAACTCGACCAGCACGATCTGATCGCTGCAGGATCTACTTTATTGGCTGGTCGGTCAACACCGCCACCGTGTGAGCTTGAAAGTAAGACCTGAGCCTTCGAGCTGAGACGACCAGGGCAAAGATGGTCTTTTCCAGCTTAGAGTATCGGGTCTCAGCATTTCTCAAAACCCGGCTGGTGTAATATACCGGCTTTTGAAGCTTGCTCTCCTCTCGAACCAGGACCGAGCTCACTGCTACGGGAGAAACGGCTAAGTATAGGTAGAGGAGCTCGCCCTGCTGAGGCTTCGTAAGCAGCGGAGGAGAGGCGAGAAGGCACTTGAGCTCTTCGAAGGCTTGCTGGCACTCTGCCGACCACAAAAAGTCCTTTGGCTTCTTGAGAGCCGCAAAGAATGGAAGGCAGCGCTCGGCCGATCGGGAGACGAATCTCCCGAGAGCTGCAACTCGGCCTGTAAGCCGTTGCACTTCTTTGACTGTCCTCAGGGGCGTCATCTCTTGGACCGCTCGGATCTTCTCGGGATTGGCTTCGATTCCCCGCTGTGTAATTACAAAGCCAAGGAACTTGCCCGAGGTGACTCCGAACGCACATTTGGCAGGATTGAGCTTCATCCGGTACCTTCGGAGCGTAGAGAATGCCTCGTTGAGGTCGGTCACATGATCTTGCGCCATGCGGCTTTTCACCAAAATGTCATCAACATAAATCTCTATGTTTCGGCCTATTTGATCTTTAAAAATTTGGCTGACCAGCCGCTGATAAGTCGCTCCAGCATTCTTTAGGCCGAAAGGCATTACTCTGTAGCAGTAGGTGCCCCCGTCAGTGATGAAGGCTGTCTTCTCTTTATCCTCCGGCGCCATCCGAATCTGGTTGTACCCTGAGAATGCGTCCATGAAAGACAGTAGCTCGTGCCCCGAGGTGGAATCCACAAGCTGGTCGATGCTAGGAAGTGGAAAGCTGTCTTTTGGGCAGGCCTTATTCAAGTCGGTGTAGTCCACACACATGCGCCATTTTCCGCTAGCCTTTCTGACAAGGACCACATTGGCGAGCCACTCCGGATAAGATATCTTCCGGATGAAGCCGGCCTCGAGGAGCTTGTCGACTTCCTCGGCCGCTGCTCGTTGTCGCTCTGGAGCAGCACTTCGCTTTTCTGTCGTACAGGCTTACAGGTTGGCTTCACTTGGAGTCGGTGGACCGCGACCTCCGGATCTATTCCCAGCATATCGGCGGGCGACCAGGCGAAGACATCCATATTGTTCCGCAGGAAGCTGACGAGGCGATCTCTCTCGCGAGCATCGAGGCCGGAGCCAACCTGCATGGTTAGCTTGGGAAAATCCTCTCGTAGAGGGACTTGGATAAGCAGCTCACCAGACTCTACCCGCTTTTTCTGAGGGCCAACCCGTGCCTCTAAGGTTTCGGCCGGGAGCTTGCCATCTGGCATCGGAACCGATGCTTTGGTTGGTTGTTTTGCCTCGTGGGTCGCCATGTAGCATCGCCTTGCTACCGCCTGGTCTCCACGAACTTCGCCGACTCCTTGGCTGGTAGGGAATCGCATAAGCAGGTGGCAGGTTGAGACCACGACTCGAAGAGCGTTGAGCCCAGGTCGTCCGAGGATGGCGTTATAGGCCGAGGGCAGACGTACTACGAGAAAATCCATCCTCACAGTACTTTCTCGGGGACCGAGCCCAACCGTAACCAGAAGATCGATCTCGCCCTCTACCGGAACCGAGTCCCCAGTAAATCCGATCAGCGGGGCGTTCATCCTTCGTAATTGCTTTTCCATCATCCCCATTCTTGAATAGGCGTCAAAATACAAAACATTTGCCGAGCTTCCATTATCAACTAGAACACGTTTTACATCAAACTTGTTCACAACCATAGAGATGACCACAGCATCGTCATGGGGGGTTTCAACTCCCTCCAAGTCCTTGTCCGAAAACGAGATTGTTTCGGAGGTGCGCAGGCGCTTCGAGGCGGTTCCTTCCTCTGCAGCTCGTCCGACCGAGGTTCCGCCTTGGATGGTGTTAATGGTGCCGGCGATGGGTCTGTTGGCATTTGGATCTTCGGGCTATGCGGCATCCTCCGCTGGCCTTTTCTCTTCACGCCGGTTCCATACGAACCGGTCGAGCACTCCTCGGCGGATGAGTGCCTCGATCTCATCCCGGAGCTGAAAGCAGTCTGCCGTATCATGGCCGTGGTTCCGGTGGAAGCGGCAGTACTTCCAGAAATTGCGCCAAGCTCCGGGATCCCGCCTCGGGGGCGGAGGCCGGAAATACTCTCGGCCTTCGATCTCCATGAGGATCTCGGTCCGAGGAGCATTAAGGGGAGTGTAATTTTTGTACCTCCCATTGGATATGCGGGACCGCGGTGGGGATCTCGGACGGGACGGGGGTCCTGGTTGGAGAGGTCCCCGCAGCTGAGGTGGACTCTTCAGACGAGGCGGGTTCTTGGCTCGGCGCGGAGATGGGCTTCTGGGACGGCCGCGCTCCTCACGATGCCTCTTTTGCTTTTTGGAGGTCTGCTCAGCCCCACCCCGCCTAGAAGCGATGGCTTCCTCGACCTTTGCGTACTTCCGCGCCCGGACTAGCATTTCGGTGAAGTCAGCTGGAAAATTCTTCTCGATGGAGAAGAGAAACCTATAAGACCGAGCTCCAGTCTTGAGTGCCGACATGGCGATTGACTGGTCGAGCTCGCGGACCTCCCACGTTGCAGCAGTGAAACGGTCTAGATATTTCCTAAGCGACTCTCCCTCCCTTTGCTTTATATCGAGGAGGGAGTCTGAAGTCCGCCGCTGGGATCGGCAGGCGGCAAAGTTGATGGCGAACTGCCTGCCGAGCTGCTCGAAAGAGGAGACCGTGCTTGGTTTCAGCCCGGCAAACCAGAGCCGAGCTGCTCCTCGAAGCGTTGCTGGGAAGGCCTTGCAGAGCATGGCCTCCGAGGATCCTTGCAACGCCATCAGGGCCTGGTAACTCTCCAGGTGGTCGAAGGGGTCGGTCGTGCCGTTGTAGCGCTCCACCTGGGGCATCTTGAACCTTGGCGGGACCGGCTCATCCTCGATTTGTTGGGAGAAGGGGACTTCGTGGTAAACTCGAAGTCGCCATCGTGTCCCGTCCTCCTGTCGTGGAGCGCCTCAATTTGGCGCTCCAGCTTCTCAACCTTCTTGTCGAGCTCGTCGCTCTGGAGGATCGCCGCGGCGGTCTGCTCTGGTGCAAGTTGCCTTGGGACTGACTCGACTTCAGACGGTTGCGGCCAGTCACCAGGACCCCTCACTGGGGGTTCTCTCCAGGGGGATGCCTGGGCGTGGAGATCTTGGCCTTGGAGGGCCGGTCCACTAGGAGGGGGCACCGGTTGAACCGAAGCCTGAGGAAGTGGCGCCGTCGGGACGCCCCTAGGTTGCAGGCCTTGGACGGCAGCAGCCAAGGCCTGAACCTGCTGCACCAAGGCATCGAACTGTTCCGGTCGAACTTGAGGAGCCGAATCGGCCGGAGGTGGTGAGTTCTGGACAGAGTGTCCAGGACTAGGTGGAAGATGTCGGAAGGCAGTAGAGGCTCCCTTGCTGGAATTCGGACCCGGGGGCGACCACTGGGCTGGGAAGGAGGAGCTCCGGGAGAGCTTGGCGAACGGCGGCGATCCGGCGATGTGCGGCGTCCTCCGGAGACATGCAAGAAGCCGGTGGCTGGGTTTTTCCGGCGCCGGCCCTCCGATGCTTAAGTCAGAGAGATGGGCTAAAGATTTGCAAGAGAGGAGCTCGAGTCAGAGAGTCTGGAAGAAAAATCCCCCCCCCCCAGGAGTTTCCTATTTATAGGGGGGAAAGGGTTTACTAAGCCGAAAGGCCTTTTTCTTGAGTGAAAAGTCTCGTGATGAGATAGAGCGAAGACGCTGCCGCACCGTGGAAGTTAATGCTCAATCGTACAGATCAACACTATCCTCGTGGGAGATCAGGCCGAAGTCTTTGAATTATTGCTGAACCATGCTGTCGT
Organism: Phoenix dactylifera; assembly: GCF_051530095.1. Taxonomy (NCBI): domain Eukaryota; kingdom Viridiplantae; phylum Streptophyta; class Magnoliopsida; order Arecales; family Arecaceae; genus Phoenix; species Phoenix dactylifera. The sequence goes on from NC_143194.1 coordinate 20,368,321, forward strand.
TTATGGCCAGACAGGTTTGCCGTATGGAGCTAAACATTTGTAGTCAACTGGGGCCATGCGCCTTAATTATTGAGTGAGCCACACGAGCCACATGCCTGCAGAGGTCTCATGCATTGATTGTTGAGTGAACTAGGCGTTCGGAGAAGCCATACGCTTTAATTGTCGCGTAAGCTGAATGTCTGGGGAGGTTGTACGTATCGATTGTTGGCAAGGACAGGGCACGCTTCGTGGGAGAACACGATAATGGCGGTCTACCGCTCGGATACTTTTTAGTCGGAGGAGCCGCTTGGGCACTTTCAAACCCGTGAATTAGGACCCGTTCGGGCGCCCCTTGCTCGGAGGGGTGCCCGATCGCCTCCTGCTCGGAGGGAGCTTGGTCGCCTCCTGCTCGGAGGCTTGGTCGCCTCCTGCTCGGAGGGAGGCTTGGTCGCCTCCTGCTTGGACACAATCCTTTTTCCCCCCAACATATGAAATGCATAACGAACATCTTAATAAGGCATGGTGAAGAGTTCTAGAAATCTCCTCCAAAATTTAAATTATATTTTTTTTTATAATCTAACACCATATCTTCTAATAATTTCATGCATGACATATGTCCCACCATCCATATTTCTAACCAAGCATGTATATCTTTTTATCTTACATCTTGAGTAATTACATTTATTTTTTCAAGCCAAGGTAATTAAGTTGGCTCGAGCACGCGGTTGTTAATTACAAGATTAAAAGTTCAAATCTTGCTTCTAATATTAATTATTTATTTATTCTTATTAAAAAATTATAAAAAGCACTCGTGCGGCACTCAGGCACAGTAAAATTAACAGACATCCCACATTAATTTGGATGGAAATCTATAGGGTGGGGAACATCAAGCTTGTGCGGCTTAACTTGGAGACCTAAAAATAACCAACCTCATGAGTCATGACACTCTGTCATTAGCTAATAATTATTGCCTAATAATTATTTCAACACTTTTTAACTCCCAGGTGGATAACCCCAAGATGGCTTTAATTATTAGATTAGGTTATGACAAAATGTACTACTGGAAGGCACCTAACAAAAAAACAAGGTGTCTTTGTACCCAAAAGCAGGGGACTGGTGGAAGGGACCAATACATGGAGAATCCAGACTCGCTGTTTGGGGTCCACTGCTGATCCCATTCACTCTCATATACAGCTGTAGAACTTGCACGCTTCTGAGAATTATCTAATCATAATCCCAGTAGCTTCCCTTTCCATCGCCGCTTCCAAGAGAGAGAGGGTTGCTTGGTTCCTTGTAGTCCGCTCCTCGGATCGCTTCTGTTTTCCTTTTTGAATAGGAAGAGAAGAAAAGAAACTGCAAAGATTTTTGAAGGGAAGGATGGAGGACCGAAAGGAGGTCAGGACGAAGTTCTCTTTTCTTCTCTTCTTGTTGATTTTGGGGCTTTGATGGTGTTAATGATATCTCTATTGATGAGTTTTTACCTTCTTCTCTTGAGGATTTTTTTTGGGATCTTATATGCTTCCTGCTGGCTGATTTATTCCGTCTTTGTTTGATTTTAAGGGAAGTTGGCTGGATGTTGTTTGATTTTTTTTTTTTAATATAATTTTTTGGGTGCAGCAGCAGAGCACAGGGTGGATGTCGGTGCCGGCGTTCGGGGACTGGGAGCAGAAGAACGGGCTGCCGGACTATTCCATGGACTTCTCGAAGATCCGGGAGATGCGCAAGCAAAACAAGATGGATATCTCCCGTTCCAGCCTCGGCAACGAGGACGACCTCATCCGCCACCAACATCGCCACTCCCAGTCCCACCCGAACCGTCCCCGGAGTCCGATAACCGTCGATCTCCACCGCCCGCACCACGATCACTCCCCCGCCGTGAGTCATCTCATTCTTTCCTTCCCCTCCTTTGTTATCGTCATAATCTTTGGTGTTAAAAAAACTAAAAGAGAAAAAAATAAAAGATCAAATGGTGGCCGTCAGATCAAAATGGGGACGATGCAGGTCCGCCGTGGTCCTGTTATTTTGGCCCTTTTCTCTGTGTGCGTGAGAGAGGAAATGGTGAAAACGGGGACATCAGCATCGCGAAATAAGCCTTTGGGAGCCGCTTAGAGCACCTGATCATGGGCTAGACCTCGGGCTTAAATGTCATTGATTTTTCATCAAATCTAGGCCAGGCTTATGTAACATTTGACATTTTCTGTGCCGCCCGGCCCAGAACGGAAAACGAAAAAAATAGAGCAGCAGTAATCGGAAAACGAGAAAGGGAAACGATGGGAAACGGGAAACCGAAGGGGACGACACGGGATATTGTGGGGAGTCGGGAAGGAGGAAACGAGAATGGGAATGGTCAAACGATGGGGAAAGGGAATTAAAAAGACGAAAATGAGAAACAATGGTGAACGGGAAACGGGGCGGGAATTCGAAAGGATAACGGCGGCGGGAACGGGAACGATTGGATTGATGCAGGGTCGATGCGGGAAAGGGACCGGGAAACAATGGGAATAGAGAAACGATTGGGAAACGGGCAAGGGGAATCGGGAACTGGAAAGGGCAAAGTTTAAAGTGGGAAGAGGGAAAGGGGACCGGCTGCGGGGAAGCCGCTGTTGCAGACCATTGTTAGGGGGTTGATGAGGACGTTTGTTATATAAATGAAGTTCAAAGCGACGTAACAAACTAATCACGACTATTTGGAAGCCAAAAAAGATGGCATCTCAGCTTGCCGAGAGCTCCATATATGAGTTTGACCTATCATCATTTGCATCAGATCCCTTAGAACATGGGATCTGGATTTCTTAAAGTTTTTCCAACTAAACGGTTGTCCTTTGACGATTTGTTTAAGTAGATTCATACGGATTAAGGTTTTGTAGCGCATCTTGACTTGGTCCAAGATTCTAGAGGCTTCAAGTAATAACTCAATTTTCTTTGGTTTTTTTTATGCAGGGGCGGAAGAAGTTCATGAGCTACTTCCAATGCTGCATAAGAGCATAAAATGCTGGCTTCCACAACCTTTGTAGGAAAAGAGTTTTTATCTACAGGAGCTTGGGAACATGGCCATGGCCTCCACAACTTCAGAGATTTTTGTGGTTCACAAGTGGATTGCCTTCTTTGTTTTTTTTGAGTGATTATTGCTTGAAAAAAACCCAAGTATTATGGACCTCTGTATTTAATCTACCTTGTCGCTTGATTCACGGGTTGCCTGTCCAACACGCAAAAACGTTTGACAGCAGTAGTTCACGTGGGAGGTAATGGTCCAAGAATGAATGGTTCCAAGTTTACCTGATCATGGGCCAGATAGCCGGTCCAACTCAGTTTGGAATTTAGTGGCTTTGAGCACTAAAATTAACCCTGTCGGATAGATATCAACGTAAAAAAAATGTATGAAAAAAACTTAATCTAAAAATTAGGTAGAGCTTGGAAAAAATCAAAACATAGCTCGACCCAACCCACCCTGAGATCATGTACGCATGTATGGATATGCATGAATGCATTATATTATATGTTAATTATATTGACTAATTATATATTATAATGAAATAATAATATATTATATAGTCAATAAGCAAAGTATATCTCACATATATAAATAGATGAGATTCTAACTCTCTAACTTTATATTGTTTGGCTAAAATATACTGTTTTGATGTTATTTTTGCACTATAAATTTGTATTGCACTTAGCCTATTATTATAGTAGGGGGAAAAGAGGAAACCCGGCTTGATGCGTAGGCCCGGGATTGGCTCGAGGTTGGGCCCGGTCTCAGCAAACATGTAAGACCGATGTTCAGCCCACCAGGCTGGGCTCCGGCTGCCAAGTCTGGCCCGGCTGAGCGTTGGATCAAGACTGGTACAACCACGAAAATGTGTTTTGGCATACTACTCCTTGCATTATTATTCATTCATTCATTTGTTGATGGGCAAAAATTTAAAAAATAAATAAATGATGGCTGATCGAAAGCTGGTACGTCTGTCACCAATGGTCCGGCTTGCCTTAATCACCGTCACGTCGCTCCCCTTTCCTCCCCTCTCAGCATCATGTTGGGCTTGTAACTGGCGATCTCCATGTTCTCCTCCTACACCCCTGTTTGATGCAAATGCAGTTGCTTCTCCTCGTAGTTGTCGCCATTGCCGTCATTGTTGTGGCTCCAGAGCAGCTTCCGATCACCTCATAAGACCCATCTCAGGATCCCGCCACAGCCGATAGCTGAGGAGAGCAACCGTCTCCGCCGTTCCCCGACCACCGACAGTTGCTCACGAGGGAGAGGGAGTTGCTTACGCGCTCGTAGGCGCCGGCCCAGGATACCACCAACGAGGGCGTTGAATTTCGTAAGGGAGGAGAGGTTGATCTAGTGGAGGTCTCGACAGTCTTGGAGGGAGCCTTTTTGGGACCCAATAAGGTTAGGGCTGTCACAACTCAATATTATTGTTTGGGTTTCTAAGTCCTATATAAGTACCTAAGATCTACCCACGACTAAACATATACCCATATGGATCTTTACAAACTTTTCTCGTTTAAGTCCTAGCATTCTCACAAGCACTATGATCAACCTATTATCAGTCCTAATAGACTCGTGTTGCGGTATCCTCTAGTCCACAGAGGCCATAAGCTGAGTGCAATATGATACTACTTCTGTCATGCCTCGAACCCGTCCCTTGGGTCAACCAAGTGACACGATCGTATAGAAAAAAATTAGAGATAGGGATGAAAGAAAAAAAGAAATTATGCTAGAAGAAAATCCTAGAGATCTTACCAGTGCTTGGGGTTCTTCGAAAGAGGGATTAGGGAGGTTCCGAGTGATGAGAAGAGAGGATCGACTCGGCAAGAACGGAGTTCTCATCTCCGACCAACGCTGCCAGAGTAGACACGGCAGGGGAATTTATAAGGGGCCATGGCAGTAGGCAGTTCTTGCGCCAACCAAGGCAAGAGGGAGAGGAAGGGAGGGGAACGAGAGAGTAAGAGGGTGGAGGGAATGCTTTTAAAACCGGATCGGACGGCGAACGGGCTAGCTTTTCCGGTTTTCGGGTCAACCGGTCCAAAGTGAAACTCACGAGGGACATCACCGCTAGGGGTGACAAATTATGACCCGGCCCGTGTTTGACCTGCCATAAACAGATTTGAATTTGGCCTAAACAGGTTCAGATCGTAAACAAGTTGATCCGTTTAACCTGTTTATTAATTAGGTCGGATACATATTTTAGATGTCTGACCCGTTTAACCCGTTAAACTGATAGATAAGGGCCATAACCCACAAGACAAGGCCCAAGGCCGGCCCAACTCCCCGCCTCCGCCCGATTTCACCCCGAGTTCACCGTCCGCAACTTCTCCTTAGGGTTAGGGTTTGTCCAATGGCGCCACCTAAGCTCTCTTTCCCTCTCCCCTCTCCTCTCCTCCGGATTCTTCACCTCCCGAGCTCTTTTCTTTGCCTGTCCCTCTTCCCCTCTCCTCCGGAGCTTCGCCTCTGCCCTCTCCTCCCCCTTGCCGACTACTTCCGCCTCCCCGTCGAAGGCCGCCTAAGGAGACCATCTTTATCACCGCCAAGAACTTCCTATCTCTTTACCTCACTCACTTCGCTCGCCGGAACCCTAGCTAGCTTTGTGGTCTCCTCTCCGATGGGCACGCCATGAGGAGAGAGGTGAATCTCGTGGTGGCTCGGATGGAGGCAGGGGCGGATGAGGTGATTAAGGATGTTGGGGAGAGCTCGTCGCTGCCGAGGGGGCTCGGCATCGCCAGCGGAGGAGGGATTACGGCATCCGACATGAAGAACGAAATCTTCGCACGGCTGGTAGAGAACGGAATCGAGGAAGTCGTCTCCAATCCCCACTGCAAGGACCAGCTCAATGCCCACTTTAGCCGCTTGCCCCCAGGTGATGTCGAACTCGCCGGGTTCTTGATGGCTTCTTGGGTTTGTTTGCTAGGGTTCTTGATGCGGTGGTGCTGGTTTTCAGGTATTATCTTATTTGAGCTTGGGTTTGGTGTTGAAATTGGATGCCTTTTGTTTTCATTTTATTTCCTCAATGAAGTTAGTTGTCCATTAGTGGAATTCTTGAGATCTTTGTGGGTCGTAGCAGTTCTTGTTGGTTCTTGGACTTCAGATGTAGATCGGACGATGGATTACTCTCTCGCCCTATCTGATCGAGTATCTTGACCGATCACTTGTTCTTTTCTTTCTTGGTCTTGTTTCTTCTTTAAATTTTTGTGTGGAATCTTGTTCTGTGATGTCACTAGGTCAAAATATGACCCGACCCGTGTTTATTAAATAGGTTAAACGGGTCGGGTTAGGTTACCTATTTATTAAACATGACAGGTTTAGATTGTAATTTCTGACCTGTTTAATAAATAGGTCAGGTTTAGATTTATGATTTTCTGACCCGACCCGTTTATGTCTAACCCGACCCGATTGCCACCCCTAAATTCACAGCACCAGATGATGTTGTTATGACCTTCATAAGGTTGGAACTGATCATAACCGTAATGGGTTTTCCTATTACGCATGTCTAGGTTTGACAAGTTTTGGATTGCAGAGCAGACCTAGGCCTAATTTTTTTCAAAAATTCAACCCGGGCTCAAAATCGAGCTAGACGAGATGTCCAAAGAGGCCCAAATTTGATTTAGGCTTACTGGAGGGGCAAGACGTGAAAAATTTATTGCTCCATTTTGCTCCTCTTTATTTTCCTCCATGTATATGTTGATTTGTAGTTCGACTGGTCCACCACTAAGCTGGTGGAACTGATCCAACCCATTATTTCTTTGAGGCATGGGGGCCAACATGGCTCGTGAGGGATGAGAGAGAGATAGGGTCGACCATTAAGCTGGTCCATAACAAGGGAGGTGCAAGTACTTAAGGAAACCCAAGACGCAACCGCTAGCCAATTGTGGGAAAATCTTAAAAATGGGAAGCAACTAAACTCTTTTTTTTTTTTTTTTTTTTTTTTGGGTACAACGGCTTACACACTACGAATGTGAATACGGCCAACAAAATCAAAAAAGAAAAAATTACGTAAAAGCCCTAACACAAGCCTACTATCCACCAAGATGAAACCACCAAAGTGGTAGGCCGTATAGAAAGCCACCCGATCAGTAATCCTATTTGCCCCTCCTGTAGACTTATGAGGCCTAGTAAAAGTTGCACTCCCCATTAATCTACAGATCTCATGGATCAACAGTCGATCCTTAATTGTGCATCTCCATCCCCAGATCCACTCAACTACCATAGCCAAATCGTCCTTAAGAATAATACGGTCCGCACCCAGTATTCGCCTCGCATAGTAGATACCCTCCCCGTCCCCAGATCCCTAAACTTTTCATGGATGACAATTGACCCACGATCCCAAACTAGACCATTACACAAATAAAAACCCAATCACCTGACCCGGCTGCCGAACTAGATTAGGCCCTAAGGTCGTGTTGTACATACAGTATCTTCAAAAAATCACGTACCTGGTCCTTTGACAGACAATGAACGCATGTAACATTCAAAATTTTCTTTGATGGGTATCCATGTAACATTCTACCCATTGTTTTCCCATTAACTCTATAAATTATAGAGAGTGCAGCCACGAGGAAAGGGTCAGTTTACAAAGACCATTGATCTTGGAGTACAGTGAAGTACAGGAGAAACACTAGTGCAACAGGAACTCATCTAGACTAAGCCACACTGCACAGCTAATCACTAAACCTATTACTCTCAGTTTTGTTTTACCTCTCCATGCTCGAAGCCACCATTTGAGATCCCCTCGAGTGATATATTTTTAACATTGATTAGACCTTCTTTATAATTTGAACAACATCTTCATCTTCAAGCTCGTGTTCCTGCAAGACATTGGCAAAAGTTTATGTTAGGGGCAGCTGACCCTATACAAAGATCACGCACAGCCAAACCAAAAATACCTTCCCAACTCTCTGGGGCTTATGCTTCACGCTTGAACCCCAAACCAATGCACTGCATATATCGATCGGCAAAGCTTTAGTGAAGGAGCAGCACATAATGATCATGAACTCGTACAAATTCACAAAGGATCAAACAGTAACACGAGGACACTCACTATTTGAATTGTTTCACCATGTCTTTGTGGATTTTAGTGCAGAAGTCTTCAACGGTCCTCTTCTTGGATGACAGGATCACAGGGTCCTCGTAATCTGGGTTCATTCCCTTTGGCTTTGTGTAAACGCGAGTCAGATCAAGATACTCCCAGATCTTTTCAAGAAGGCCATCGAGATTCCATTCCAGGTGAGCACTTTAACAAATGCACCAAAAGGAATATGGAATCGGTCAACAAACTAGGACGCATTCATATTGATAGGGAAAAGAAGTTTTATTTGTTTTCAGCCAAAATTACCAAGTCTTGGTAGAATCCACAAGAAAACGCGGTTAATGAGTACCTGATAGGGCAGTAGTGGGGAAGTTTGTCTAGGATTTCCAGCTCTTCCAGTGTAATTTGGTCGATCTTGTTCACAACATAGATGCACGGCGTATAGACTCTGCTTCCCTCAATAACATCTATGAGATCATCAGCTGTGGCATCATATCGAAGAGAAATATCAGCATTATGTATCCTGTATTCACTACAAATTGCCTTCACCGTTTCAAGGTCCAAGTGGGTGTTTGCGGCTGTTGATGTGAAGTTGATGCCCCCCTTGTCCTTTTTTCTGAAGGTTAAGTTAGGGGGTTCCTTATTTAACCTGCCATTATAACAAAGAAGGTATACATTACACGATCAACTTAAATATTAATAAAAATAACAGGAGAATCAATTTGGAATATTGCTCAGGAAGAAATAAAATGACAATCTGCAAACTCCAATTTGAGACTGAACATCAATGCAGCAAAATTGGGAAGTCAATTATGCAATATGGATCTCCACAGAAGCAATCTGAATCCCCTTTGCATAATTCAAATTTGTTAAAATCCAAATTGCAACATTACCCGGAAAGGATTATAATCGAAATTTATAAAAAAATTACCATCTGAAATCAAGAAAAACAATGGGATACAGATAGCAACAGGAACACTATTAGGTTTTGCACACATGTTTGAGTTCATGTGATGAATTGGGCTGCAGAGGGCATTGGTTATACATCAGAATTCTCACTGAAAAATATATGCATCGAGGATATCTTGGTCTCATTAGTAGGACAGAATAGCAAGAGCTGTAGTACGTTACTACCGTTAGCCATGCATCACAAGCACGGCCGCTAAAATAGACCAAGTGCAAGGAAATTCAGAGCCAGAATGATGGGATAAATATATATAATACAACGACTACGACGATGATAACAACAAATAAAAAAAAATTAACTGGGTTAATGACACAGTTCAATCCTTAGCTTCACAGACGTAAACCATGAATTTACTAGGAGGTCATAACAAAAAGTGGTCAACAGCTAAGGTTTATATATAATCAGAAGCTTGATTGTGATTCAGAGTTTCAATGGTTATATGTGCTTTACTAGTTGTCAATATTGAAAATAAATGATTTCATTCAATTATTTAAGCTTGTTTATGAAGTTTTACATTTCATGCAGTAATCCACAGATAGAAGTGGATGTGATCAAGCACCAAGCACATGGATACTCGGGCTTTCATCTCATAGAGATAAAAGATTGCTTGGAAGAAGTATATTTAACTGCTGCTAGAAGCCTTTTGGTAAACATAATTTTGACTGAAACTACAACAATCAAGGTAAATGATTCCCTTTGCATGTAGGCGCCTCCTACCAAAAACAACAAAAAAATGGAGATGCATTCTTTATTAGAATAAAAGCTATCAACTATCTCCATTTTTTTTAACATAACATTGACAATTATCTTCCTTTCATTCTCAGACACCAAGCTCCGGATAATATGTAATCAAGGTTAAAAAAGGGTGTGTGATACAATCAATTATCATACACCATAACATAAAGTTAAGACATGGAGAAAGAGGATAGTCAATATTTACCATCACTAAAGCTTAGTAACTGCATAAGCATAACCATGAAGAACACAGACAATTATCTTCCTTTCAATATCAGACACCAAGTTCAACATAATATGTAAACAAGTTTAAAAAAGGATGTTTGTTACAAGAAATTATCATACACCATATCATAAATTTTAGACATGAAGAAAGAGCACAGTCAATATTCACCATTAGTGAAGTTTAGTAACTGTATAAGCATAACCATGAATGATAAGCTTTGCCCCATCTAAATGGTGTTAATGCAAAGTTCCTTGTCAAATTACCTTAAACAAACTTTGTATACTAAAAGATAGCATTGATTGAATTACCTTATGCCAAATCCCTCGAGCTCTTTCTCAATAATCCTCTTGTGAGTTATCGGTTTTATTGCATCAAGAACAATCAAAATACAATTGCATGTCCTAGCAGTGCTGATTACCTGGAAAATAACAACTTGAACATTTAATTTGAGTAATATCAAAAATATAATTTTGCGGCCATGACTAATTATCAAGCTTAACTTAAAACCCGAAATGGAACATAAAACATTTACACTGAACAGATGAACTGTGTTTTGCCACTCTTGTCTAGGCCACCATGTGAAACTTCATGTCCATCTCAATTATATAATCTTAGTAGGAAAAAAATGAAATTATATAAAAACACTAAAATGAACTTAAACATGATGCACTTCATAATTCTTACTAATTTCTAACTACAACTTTGCCCATAAGTGACATACACACACCGACAATATACCTACATATATAAATAAATGCATGCATGTGTTTTATTCAGCATGACCTAAAGTCAAGGTTGTTACATTACATAGTATATGGAGTGTAAGTTTAGTGAGAATAGAAATCAAGATGTGACATCAATCAAGACTGATGACCAAGAGATGCAACAAAGTGCCCAATTTCATTACTTAGGATCTATTATATAAAATAATGGAAGATAGATGAAGGTATATATATATATATATATATATATATATATATATAAAATAGAATTAGAGCTGGTTGGATGACATAGAGTGTGACATCTGAAATATCATGTGGTTGGCGTGTACCTTGAAGACAAGGAAAAATTTTAGAACAATAGTAAAGTATGCCATGATATATGGCTCAAAGTATTAGGCAATAAAAGTACATATATAAACAAGTTGAAAGTAACAAAAATAAGAATGTTCAGATAGGTGTGTCGTAAATCTAGAAAGGATAAAATATAAGAAATGGACACACTAGAGGAGCTGTTGAAGTTGCACAAATTAAGGACAAAACAATGAAAAATTGATTGAGATGGTATAGATATGTACAACAAAGATATGATGAGATACAAGCAAAGAGAGGTACTTTGAATTGTATTGAAGGTGCTAAGATAATATGGATGGAGCCTGTGAGAAGGATACGGACAAACTTGAAATCAAGGTACGTTGTTCCGGTACCGGTAGGCGTACCAATCGCCTATCGGATCGGTACGGTTCCGGTTCGGACCGATTTGAACTGGTACCGAACCGGCCAACGTGCATTGCGCGCGGAAAAACGCGCGTGGACGTGCGTCTGCCACGTTAAACGCAGAGTGGCATTAAACACATTCGCGTGGGCGTGCTGCCTCGAGGAATTGCACCCAAAACCTAAGGCGGGCACGGTTCCCTGCGTGGGAAACCGCGCGCGGGCGCGCTGCCCCGAGGAACTGTGCGGGCGCGCTGCCCTGAGGGCGGGTACCGGTGCTTACCAGTCCGGTACGGGCTGAACTGGCCGGTACAGACCGCTTCAGCATACCATGCTTGGAATAATATCAAAAGTGGCTGTAAATGAAAATACTTGGAATATGAGGATATGTAATTTCATGCTTGATGATTATGATTTAAGAAAGAAAGGGGCTACATAAGGTAATATCCAACAATCTAGACTCAATATACAAGAAGCACATCTAAACACTCCAAATTAAGATTGGATCATCTAATCATACATGTAAAATAAAACACTCAAAACTAAAAAAATTAAGCCTAACATGCTGGAGGAAAAAATAAAAAAAGAAAAAATGCAGCACTCAGAGGTCAAAAATCTGCAGGTACTAGTGCCAATCATCAATATAACAACCATAACATAGCAAATATACTGATACTAACCTTTCGAAGTAAATCACAAGCATGAACACAACATCCTCACACGAAAGAAATAAATAATATGAGGCCTTATTGCTTTGGGAATGCCCATATTAAAAGTTTTTTCATAATGTATTGAAGTTAAAAACCTTCCAGAAACTATTTGATGAATCAAGTGGATGAGGCCATGCCTAAATTCTCTTCACATGCACCTAATCGAGGTTTGCTTGCAGAACCATACTGTTATATAAATTATAAAGTTTCATTGACAGAAAGCTATGCTGCCACCACCACTACATGTGTGACTAGACTTTTTGCAACCATAAGATCACAAATTTAACTACAAATTCATGTGCAAATATACATTGTATATTCTCAAAAATATTTAGGAGCATTCTTTTATTGATCAAGCATGATAAAGATTTCGAGGGTTTGAACTTTTTCTTATTTCCACAACTATATTGTTCCCATGCTTTTACTTGAGTAAAAATATCATTGATGGATTATAGAGATAAAAGACCATGTGAACTATATCTGATTATTTTCTACACTGATACAAACAACTAAAATAACATTCGAGATGCGCTCAGCACAAGCTTCAAGTCTATAAAGTGATGCTTGAAAACTACCATAATCAAATTGAGAATGATTTAGAAACTTAAAATAACATTGAAAATCCATAAGCAATAATTAATAGCTCAGTGACAGGAAAACGAACTAGTAGAAAAGCTTAAGCAGTAGCAGCAGAGAAAACCAATTCTCTTTATCTTCATTTTATAGATGGGTTAGAAACAACTGAAAGTTAAGAATTAGAAGAATAAGCGGAACATTACTTGCATCACAAAATAATTGCAAATTTAGAAATTATTAGACAGTACCCAATCAAAATAAAGTTCAATAAATTGGAAGAAACAAAGAAGAAGCCAAAAAACTTCATGCTCACGATTATATGTATTAAGATAACTAACAATGTTTATAGTAGACAGGGCTGAAAATGTATCGTTTGTGACTACACTCAAACATGATTCAGACCTCATTAGGGTCAACACAAGATAAAAACATTCAGCAACCAGAGAAGAAGTTGTTTTTGTGTTGGTTTCATTGATATTACTTTGCATCTGGCCAACTCTCACATACAGGAGCAACTAGTCCTAACCCAGCAGAGCTCGAATATCAAACACTGTCGACTAAGAGATTACCTAACAGCTCTTCTCATATGCAATTAAGAATTTATTGGGTTCAATTTTATGTCAAACCAATAATTTATTTTTGCAGCAAAAACAGGAGACATGTCAACTTCAAGAACAACAATGACAATAATATTAACATTGATAGATCCCCTGCTGAAGAAACAATTATTGAGTATGCAGCAAGTCGATTCCAAATTCCTAAGACATGTCAATTCTCCAGAAAAAAAACATGCCTCTTTTATATGGTAAAATTGCACGTAGTAGAATCTAACAGCATACCTGTGTAACATAGTATTTCAATTTTCAAGTTACATATCAAATCATAAATAAAATGTTTTATCAGTGATTCAGTACAATGCTAACTTTTTGAAGATGGTTGTAGTCTTTAGGTTGTAGAAAATCTTGGGCCATTTTTGGCAGGTCAAGATTGTTAAAGATGGACAAAAGCATGGGAGCATAGTTTAACACGACTAACAAAGAATTAATTCCATGATCCATAGTTGGATTGACTATTCAAGGCCTGTTCCTTTACCTGCCTTCCTCTACCCTTCCCATCCTTTGCACCCTCAATAATCCCTGGAAGATCCAATAACTGAAAGGGAAAAGTAAAGAGTGTCAAAAGAAACCATCTGGCACACAGACCTCAAAAAGAAAAAAATGTAACATACAAAGTAAAGTTTATATTTGTTTATTAATTCGAGGAAATTAATCAATCATATTAAATAAATTCAATTAACATGACCAAAATAGATAAATTATTTGGAGTGCACATCTGGATCAAACTCTGGGCAAACCCAACAAAGCCAATGTTAGTTGTTTAATCAAATTCTTGCATTTAACTCCCATTATCTTCTCAGAAGTGCAGGGATTAAAATCAGTCCCAATTTTTCAGGTCAGAAACGTATTAAAAAATTCTGGAATGTAAAAATGGACTGAATTCACCATGGGCAAACCCAAAACAAACACACTATAAGTTCTCTATCAAATAACTGTAAAAGTTCATTTGAATCTTGTGATAAACATGCAATGATGCCAATATATGATTTGGAGTCAAAAATCACTTAATAGGATTGCTATCTCTCCTCAACATTTGGTTTTCATTTTCTTACAAAATAAAAATATAGTTAATTTTAAAAATTTAGAATGTTTTCACACACAGATATATATATATAGAGAGAGAGAGAGAAGCATATGAAATAGCCATACTTATGGCATACATCAAAAATGCCAGCATAAATGACAATCTAGGAATTTAGGTTGGTAAGTATCATCAGTTACCAAAAAGATTCAGATAAAGCAATTGCACCATGGAAGCCAGAAATACATGCTTGAAGATGCCTAAGAAGTTAAGAACCTTATAATCAACAGATATTACCTGAATCTTAGCACCTTTATACATGATCACACCTGGAATACAAGTCAAGGTTGTAAATTCATAAGAAGCAACCTGTCAAATAACAAAAACATAATGATATGACAATACGTAAAGATGCCAACAAGAAAAAGATCCTGGAACTAGAACAGCCAAAAACATCACGAGAATTGCTTCTATAATACTAACTATAAACTAATGATGTAGAAGTTCTGCAAATTTATGAGCTACAGCAACTTTAATGTTCTATAATTAGATGTTATGACATGCCTACTGCAGCAGCAAGCAAGCATGCAGGTGGAGGGAGCTGGATCTTATTTAAGGGTTGAATCTAATCCATAAGGAAAAGCCATGAACTTTCATATGTCAAAATTACAAATATAATCCGTTAAAAACATGATCTAGAATTCATCCTGGCAATCATTCATGATTTTTTTTGCTGGTTTGCTAAATACTGTCTACGATGTAAAAACCAATTTTTTTTAAGGTTTAGTATTTGTGTTTGAAGATTTTGCAGGGAAATGCAACAATCTGATAGGATGTTCTAGGCCAGAAATAATAAGCATTCCATATATTGCATATGTTCGTCAAAAATGTTTGACAGTTGGAACTCATTTGATACACATTCGCAAGTTCTACTGTAAATTCATCTGCACGATCATCTTACAAAATTTTAACTCATCAAGACTCAAAAATGCAATTAAGCTGCCAAATCAGGATGATGAACAATGTCAAGTTTTGTCATGCCCCAAATTATGAGTTCCTCCTTCTGGTAAAATGATCGTAACCTTTTGTTTAGTTGCCAGGAAAAGAAAGAAAAGTAAAGAAGGGAACGAAAGGAAAGAAAAATAACTGCAAATTTTCTCGAGTTTGGTTTAATCAAGAATATCGTGAAGGAAGTTGTGCAGAAAGTAGTCATGAGCAGCTTAAGTTACATTGAGCCATTTTCCATTTTAGGGGAGAAAAATTTAGGTGCACTTGAGAAACTTTTGGCTTATTAATTTCTCTTGTTTTTTGTCTCTTTGAATTTACTTTCAAGAACCAAGTAATGGAAAAAAAGATTCTTATATAACAAAAGTTCTCTTTCTTTTCAGTTATAAATGTTTGAATGGACAAGTTCCAAAGCTTTTCATTATTGATATGCTTCAATAAGACCATACTGTCATCTCTTTGATAACATTAATATAGTACATCCATAGTTATCATGTTTTCCATAATTTTATGTGGAAATCTATCTTGCTTTCTTAAAGTTTGAAATTCTTATATATCTCCATACATTGAATACTTTACCTCACTAAATTAGTGGCCTAATATCATTCATTTTTATGCTTTTAAAGACTGAAAAGCCTCAATTTCCACCAAGGGTACATTTGCATTGCATGTAAATGGAGCTAAAGCTTATACTAGCAACCCATATCCAAGTGCCTGAATGTGTAACTCAACAATGCAACTCACTTGCATATTTACCTATCATATATGCAAAGTGACTTCATTTTTGTAAAAGAAAAAGAAGAAGATTCTGATTCACTACTCATAGATAAAGATCTACAATATCCAAACTTTTCTTGCTATGTTTGCATAAGAGGGGCCAACTTTGACCAATATCAACATATGGTCAGTCATAGATGATTGTGTCTAATCATGGTTAACCATGATTTATCATGTAATTTTAATACCTTCCAAAGGTTCAAAACTATCATGTTAAATAGATGGAACTATAATTTATCTTTAAGTAATTTACTTCCCTGTGCTGAAATCCAGAACTTCTCAAAATTACATGCAACCAAACTGATGCTAGAAGAAATAATTTCCGTTCAATGATAACCGTTCAAACTTTCTCCTAGTAATACATAAATTCCTTAGATTTACATTTTCTTATCCATTATGAGTGACTTGCTTAATACAAATGATGAACATTTTCATGTTAGCTTGTTATAAATTCAGATTCTGCTTGTGCTGCCAATCTGATTTCAGCAAGATCTCTCTTCTACTTCAGATATCATCATTTTAAATCAAGCTTCCTCTCTCATCTTGTAAAGTGGCTTGGTTTTGGCATAAGCCAAGCATAGTATAGTGCAAAGGAATAAATTTGTTTTTTATTCAGTGGCATTGCAAAGAAACAAGTTTATTCATCTCTACCTTCCTTTATGTTACTAAAGGAACTTTACCATCCTATGTACCTGCAGCACCTTAGATACAGTTATCATTATTTTAAAAAATAAGCACGAACAAATTTCAGACTTTCAGATTTACTTTCTAACCCTACTCAAAAAAGTTTATCCCATCTACTTAATGACAGCTTTCAGGATCAAGTTGCCCAGAATTTGTGATGAACAACACTCAACCACAGGTCAATACTCTAACACCATTACCACTGGACTTTGTCCTTATTTCCTTAGGGTTGGCTGTATGAAGCCTTATTCATAAAACATTCATTTTATTCCTAATAGGGTTATTCTGGTCTTATGAAAAGCTTTAACCATATCCTTTCTCACAACCTCCAGTGTCAAATCTCTGAACTAGTGTCTTGTTAGTTCTAACCATGGTGATTTAGGCACCATGAGGGTTTGCCATGAAACCTAAAAAAAATATGGGGGTAGAATACCTACTTTGAGGATTAAGCAATCTAAGCTTATGCAATCAAAAGCCACCCAACAATCTTCCCTTAACATGGAAAGGATCTAAAGAAGAGGAAAGTTTTAGAAGAGGTAATTGCATTTCATTTGTAAAACAGATATTCTGAAATTTTGAGTATTGATGCTTCTGGCAAAGAATATGTTGAAGCATCTTCAGCAGCATAAACAATAAGGAAAATGGGGGAATAAATCAAGGTTTCATATTTCTCCAAAACAACGATCTTTGTCCCCCAACAATGACAGTTATCACCCCTAAATCCTACCCGCCCAGAACTTGAGGCAGAAAAATTTGTGGATTGTAAGTTTACAGCCATGGTTTCTCCTAATTGTTAAACAAATTGTCCTATTTATGGCCATACAATGGAACAAGCACATTAAATCACATGCTTGAACATGGTCAGTCCACTACAAAGAACATCAAGCAGACTTGGAACATACTGCAGATTCACATGGATCCAACAATCAGTCCATGGTTTAGAGACTTGCATAGATTTGATGCACTCCCACCTGGATTCAGGCATTTGGAAATGAATGCATATTAGATCCTTGACACCAGGGCTAGCTCATATTTCTAGGCATCTAGATGTATGGGACCACTACAAATCAAGCAATGAGTGCAACGTTGCTTCCAGATAGTTCGTCTGTTATTTAGAACAGATCACTGAACGCCACATGAAGCCTCCACTTAGTTTGTAGCATCATATCAAATCTAAGTTTCTCAAACAGCTTGCTACTCTATTGTGAAAGACTTAAGTTAAATCCTGCAAATTGAGGTGTCATTTAAATCAGAAGGTGCAAGAAAACAAGAAATATTAGGATACGAGGGTGGGGGAAAAGGTCATAAATGTATTTATGGTAGGAAAAGTATCTCATAACCTAGTTGTGAACAAGCATTGACAAGTGGGGTTTCACAGAAACTAGAATTCAAGATATTGATCTTACAAACATATGGAGTTGTATAAATTAGGGTTATTTTTGTAATTCCAAAGGCAAGGATTCACTAAGTCAATACTCAATGTACTGAAAAAATAATGCCTTGTGGAAAAATAGGCAACATATTTATATGTTGAATACCCTCAATTAGCATGTTTTGAGGCTTCAATGGCATAAAAAGGACTATAGGGTATATGAACAGAAACAATAACATGAATCACTGCTGATGAACATGAAGAAAAAGATTCAAGCAACAAGGAGCCATAAACATCTAATATATCAGAGTATAACAAGTTAAATCATGGAGACTAACAATATGAGTAATCATTTGTTTCTCAATAAAATGTTGGTAGAAAGCTTCTATAAAAGAAAACTATGTAATAAACATCAGTAGTCTTCAGCAAAAGAGTTTCCAGAAAATGGTGTACCTCTGAAAAAGTGCCGGTTAACTTGTTAAGCAGTGTTGATTTTCCAACAGAGGGAAACCCAACTAGACCTACACGGGAATCTCCACTCTTAGTGACATCAAAGCCTTCACCAGCACCACCACCACCACCTTTAGATGGAGGTGCCAAGAGCTCCCGACGTAACTTTGCAAGTTTAGCCTTGTACCAGAAATAATCATCAACTCAATACAGATAATCTTAAAAAAGGGATTGATGAGAGATAAAAGGAAAAATAAGGGATTGATGGAATAATCATTTATAATAGTTCATTCTTTGCATGAGAAAGTAGTTAATTTTATGTGCACTTTATTATTCGATATTGCATTATATTTTTTATATGGTTATATTTTTATTTTAGGATTTCGTTATATATTTTCAGTTCATTAAATATATGTATATTTTAATTACTTTAAAGAAGCAGTAGTTGCAAGAACGTAGCTAAACAATTTTAATTACACTCAGACAAGTGACAAAAAACTCAGATCAATTTCTTGCACTACCTTTAAATCCAAGCTTGGACTAATACCAGCTCAGTGGAGGATGAGTGAAAAGGTGAAGATGATTATGAGATTAGAGAAAAACTTATGAATGATAAAAAATGCCAAAACATTACACGACTTCTCACATGGAAAATCTAGTTTACTCCTTCACAATATAATAGACATTTCTTCACCCTAGAGATCAAGACCACGTCAGTGATAACATTGTTGGAGCCCATGCAGTAACTTACAACGTTTGTTCATCAAAGATCTCCGTACATGAGCATGCCTTGCAAGTGACAAACCTAACCTTCCTCACTTTACAATAATAGTTTATGCTAATATATTACAATAAGAGAACTTCTCAGAAAAGAAAGTAACTATTGGAAAAGAAAAAATGGAAAAACGTGAGGAGGAGATAAACTTCAAGCCGTGTAAAATAAAGATCAATGCTCTAGCTTGTAACCACTTCTACCAGAGTGGGTGATAAGTAATAAAACATACCTTAAGCAGACCAAGATGGTGTGCTGTAGCTTTATTTTTTTGTGTCCTCGCCATCTGCCAAAAGAAAATAGATAGTATCATTAAGTCTCAAATTATAAAGTCAAATAAACTTTACAGAGAAAGCAAACGATAATAATATATGTAAAACAAGTGAACAGTCAGAGATTATCAAAATCAGCCAGGTTCAAGCTATCAGGGCCACTTTCTCTACCACATCCCTTTTCCACTCCATTTGGAGACACTCTATCCTTCTCTTAATACTAAATCAGTTCCACCTGCTTGCAAGTTTGCTTGTGCCCCAACAATCATATAACATCAAGATTCCGATTCTCCATATTTGAAGCTAGATAACCACTCCATGTTCTAAGACTACTATTTATCCAAGGGCAAGAAATAAATCGGCGATCCTTTCTAAAAGCCTCGATCTTTTTAAAAGGCACGGATGCTAGAAAAATACCTAGTAATTAGTTTTCATTCAAATCGAAATATTAGCAGCAAGAAAACATTCAAAACAACTAGTTCCACGGGTATTTGAATCTTTAAAGAGAAATTTCTATGGAGAACTCATTGAGCTAGAGGTAGGCAATATATTTATTTCATTGGAACTGAAACCCTAGGAAAAGGTTTCGTTGGGAGCAATCGATTTCATCTCAGGAGGTAGTATAAGTCGCCGGAAAGCCGCCGGAGATGATCGCTCGATCGAATGAACAAGAAAGAAGCTAGGGTTTCCCGACAGGATAGGGTTCTTTGGAAAGGGGAGAGGAAGGGTACCTCGTCTTCAATGTCTTTAATCTTCTGCATCACGGTTGCCATTGTTGCTGTGCTGGGATCTGGAAGCTGGGGCGCTCGCCTTCTCCTTTGGTCTCGAGATTTCGGTTCAGTCGCGACCCCACGGGCCGGGACGGAGAGGTATATATAGACAGGTCCAGGTTATCGCAATTGCAGAACCATCAGTAGAAGTTAGGCCGGTCCTGCGGCTCCTGCCCCATTTTAGACGGGCCCGGAAAGGAGTTTCTAGGGCCGTCGAGTTAAGCCGGGTCTGAAACCTTGATCAATTTTTGGGTCAGGCTCGGACTAGAATATATATTTAGCAGCCCAGTCTGAGATGGAAGCTAAATAAATAGCATAATACTAGCAAGCACGCGCAATGCACATTCGATGAAATTTTTTTGTTTTGGTATACCGGCGACTCACAGCATACACACGTGAGTGCACCCAAAGAGATCAGAATGAAGGATGTGACAAAGGGAGTACGAGATAGACTCAGTATCCTCCCAAAGAAAGGCATCCGAATGGGGTGCACCAAAAGAGACAACCCAGTTGGCTGCAAGGTTTGTCTTCTGAAATACATGAGAAATCCGAAACGAGGCAAGCCCCTCCACAAGGTGATGCTAAATAGTATATTATAATCTCTCTATTTTTTCTCTTGTGTTATGATATAGAATAGAGAGAGAGAGAGGATATGAAAGCTTATCTCTTTAACAAGATAGCAATAAGATACCTACATTTTGACAAAAATGATAGTAATGAAAGTAATATAATGGATTAGTTATGATATCATATTCTGTTTTCACTTAGAATAAATGTAGAAACAAAAATAAAAAGATAAACTAACAAATAAAAGATCCAATACACATATTTGACAAAATAAAATAAATAAGATTAAGATTAAAACGTTATAACATAGAATACAACATAAAATCAACTAAGAAAATATGACAAAGAAATAAAAATAGATTACTCACAAAATTTTGAAAAAATGATTAAAAAATAAAATAAAGATGATAATATAAATATAAATAATGAAGGTGACTTAAAAAGTAAGTTCAAAAAAGTACAAACATAACCAAAAACAAAAAAAATATCAAAAAAATAAATACCCAAAATATAAACAAAATTTGAAAGAGCAATAAAAATAAAAATAACTCAAAGATAATGTAAAAAAATTGAAATTAGAAAAATAAGTTAAAAATAAATAGTCTAATATAATTTAAAATATTAAGCTTTTAAATTGATGTGTTTATAGTAGAGGATAAAGTTAAATAAAATTTTAAAAAAAAATGTGAATAAGGAAATAAATAAAACATAAAATATTGCAATGAAAAATAAATGAAACAATATGATACATAATAGAAGAATGAAAAAGGGTTGATTGAAAAATATAAGAAATGACAAAATATAAAAGGTAAAATATAAAAATTAGCAAACATGTAAAAATACATATGTATTTAATGAACTATAAATACATAACAAAATCCTAAAAAAATATAATCATATAAAAAATATGATGCAATATCAATAAAAAAAGTGCACTAAAATTAAACCAACTGATGTAAGGAAAAAGCAAAAATTATAGATAAAAATCTAATATGTTAAAATTAAGAATATATCCAGGTCTTATATAGAAAGATTGAGATTAGGATTGATGAGGATAGAAAAAAAGAAGCTAGATATATGGGGCATAAAGGAAAGAATGAGTTTTGGAAGGGCTTGGGTAGAAAGAAAAAGATAAGAATTGGCAAAGAAAGTGACGGAGAGAGAGAAAGCAACGCAAAAGGGGTCGGAGCTGGAAATTTTTTTTTTTCAATTAAAGTTTTAGTTATTTTGATTTTGAAATTGACTTAAATCCGACATCATAAAGGAAAAGGATGGGAGAAAGGGATAAGTAATGGTCTGATTTGACTGGGAGAGAGAGCAATAGCACAAGGAAGAGATCTTGAGATAACCATCATATTTTTGAGATATATGAAATGATATTTTTTGGTAAAAAATTTTAACTATCGAAATATATATATATATATATATATATATATATATATATATATATATATATATATATATATATATATATATGATTTCAAAACTTGTTTTTCTATATCTAACATAGATATTAGCATTATTATAAAAGAATTTTGTTAGTAACAATTTTTGAACTTAATTGTCAATTTAAATATCTTTTTTCTAGATTTGTTGTTCCCTCTGGTTCCAGCCTCCATGTCTCCAAAGTATATTTCTAGTTCCATCAATATGCAGGATTATTAAGCATAGATTATTTTGGTCCAAATAATTTGGGACCCAGAGCTTAGATCAAGATCTTTAAAATTTTAAGATATCAGTTCATCAAGATTGCGATGAACTGAGATTTCTATGTATTTCATTTGATATATAAACACCGGAAAAATTAGATTTTTTTGGGGTTTTTAATTGATATTTTAGGGTTGAGATCTTAGCAATATTACAAATATGGGATTAACATCTATATATTTAGACATCCATTTAAAATATTGATTAATTGGAAAATTATTTAGTAAAGTATAATGATAATTGAAAATACTGGTTGGTTTATTATATGGTCCCGGATAACGTGTCAACATTTGCCGGTTTATGTTGCTTGAGATATTAGGATCTAATATTTTTTATACGATACAAAAATCTTGGCTCGAACTTAGAACCCCTAAGGGGGTGAAGGGTAAGAGTACTGCATCATTGTCTAAAGGTTCAAGTTGGCAACAAATGAGTTCAATAGCTAAAATGTTCCCCAGCATTCTTGAATAAATCTTCTTTTCGATGAAGCAAATTCTTGATTAAACCCTGCAATTGTTTTTGAAAACTCATGAAATATGTCATACTCTCATCTAAATATGGCCTATCAGATGATATGGATAGTTTTGATATATCGATGATCAGCATTCATATACTCCCTTCAGGTCATGTATTTGTGTTAGATACAAGTAAATCATCTCTAAGGCTCATTTGACTATCCGTAACAATGGTCGTGATCATGCATCAACATGCATGAGACATATCACTTGATATTAGGGCCATCTAGAGATGCATTCGATGGTGCATCTTTATTTTTATTTTTTGAGCAAAAATGAAAGAGACCTACCTGAATTATAAATTACAATTATTCTTCAAATACACAAAAATGCACTTTTCTAAGCTTGAACCCGAAACCTCTAATTGTCAAACAAAAGAATGTTATCAATAGGATATGCTCCGATGCACCTCAATATTAGACCAAAAGATTTTCTACTTCCAAAATCACCCCATACCCATTTGAAAATTAGTCTTCTGCGGCAATTAAGGGTTACATGGGATAAACTAAAAGCGACAATTCACGATCAACTAACCTGATCCAAAATTGACCCTAGATAAGCAAGTCTGGGCAAACATAACCGAATCAGCAAGGGATCTATTTGACTTAACCCATCTAATAAATGGGTGTAGTTCAAGTTTGAGATCTGACAAATTTACCCAATTAATAATTAAGTCGAGTTTATATAATTGAAATTAATTAATTTAAGATATCTCCAACTTATATAATTTAATTCATTTTTTATTAAATAGATTATGGGGGTCAGATGGAATTACATATTTAAGAAAATAGTCATATTTGGTATTAAAATTTTTATCTATTTAATAAATAAATCAATTAGGGGTTGACAAATATTGGACCTGCTGGACCTGACCCATTTGCCACTCAAGGCCTGTTCAAAGCATTTTCCATGTGACGAGGTGTGGCCCAGCAGCATACCAACTTGTCTTTGCTAGGTTGATGATAGAGCCTTTTTACTGCAAAAGATGGGATGGTTTCCGACACCGAGGCTGTCCCGAACAAAAATCATATAGGGCGCATACCATACTGGATCGTATGGTACACGCTCCTA
Organism: Phoenix dactylifera; assembly: GCF_051530095.1. Classification (NCBI taxonomy): domain Eukaryota; kingdom Viridiplantae; phylum Streptophyta; class Magnoliopsida; order Arecales; family Arecaceae; genus Phoenix; species Phoenix dactylifera. The sequence continues at coordinate 20,392,574 of NC_143194.1, forward strand.
CTTCGGCCACGTCCAAGAGATGGGGTCGGTGATGGGGTTCGTGGAGCGAAGCCTTTCTTTAACTCAAGTTCACTTTCTTTTGCTTCATTTTTTTTTTTGACGTGACGCTTGAGGCCACCGCCGAGCTAGCTGTCATTTTTTATTCCTAATGGAAGTCCATCAATATCTAACGTTGATGCTTGCCAATCGAAGTGTTAGTATTAAAACTACAAAATAAATTTAGGTTTTAACTTACATTTATACTAAAAATTATTATTTTCATGTTCAAGTATAATTTTTGGAACAAATATCTATCAGAATTACTTGGCAAGTCGGAGATAAAGAAGTGGCGATTGGAATTTATATCGAATTGTCCATTATAGGCACCAAGGTAATGCTTAGCATAATTAGTACTTTTATTACATTTGATAATATGTGTTTCATTGCTTAGTCGTTAATTATCATATTATTGCAATTCCTATGATTGCGGAATTTTTGTTCTCAAATATATAGAACGAATATTGGATAGAGCATCACCCTCAATTAAAAGGTTTCTACCCTCTTCCTAAATTTATTTATCTTTATATTATATTGTTCTAATACTTAGATGTATTTTTTTTCGTGCAAAATTTGTGTTTTAGATATTGCAACATCCAAATTCATTGACTACAAAGAAAAAGTTGGTTGATTGATGCACAAGAATTATCATTATAGTTGTGATTGTGCGGCATCGTCTATTTTACAAGATGTAAAGTTTTGACAGTTTAGATATGAACATTGATCTATATATATAATGGTTAACACTCTTCTTAGGTTTTTATTCAATTTGTTATCTATTTCAAGGAATGTAAAAGTTTTGCATCTCTTTTGAAGTAATACATTATATGACCAAATGATACACATTAGAAAAATGACCATCTAAGTTTCAATACATACCTTTAAGTATATCGATACAAAGTTTCGACAACTCGGTGTTCACCAGTACACACCACATGGCTAAGTGATACACACTCATCGGCTTCTTGATACACACTTTAAGCTTTGCTAATACATACTAAGCATCGATCCAATACATACCTTTAGGTATATCGATACATACTTTCCAGATCATGGTGTTCAACAATACACACTGCATGGCCAAATGATACACACTAGGAAAATGGCCATCCAAGTTTCAATATATACCTTTAATTATATCGATACACAATTTCGACAACTTGATGTTCACAAGTACACACCCAATGGCTAAATGATACACACTCATCGGCTTCTTGATACACACTTTAAGCTTTACTAATACATACTAAGCATCGATCCAATATATACTTTTAGGTATATCGATGCATACTTTTCAGATTATGGTATTCAGCAGTACACACTGCATGGCCAAATGATACACACCAAGCAGAAGGGCCATCCAAGTTTCAATACATACCTTTAAGTATATCGATATATAGTTCCGACAACTTGGTGTTCACCAGTACATACCACATGACTAAGTGATACACACTCATCAGCTTCTTGATACACATTTTAAGCTATTGTAATGCACATTAGCAGCTAAGCATCAATCCAATACATACCTTTAGGTATATCGATACATACTTTCCAGATCATAATGTTCAGCAGTATGCACTGCATGGCCAAATGATACATACCTAGCAGAATGGCCATCCAAGTTTCAATACATACCTTTAAGTATATCGATATATAGTTCCGACAACTTGATGTTCACCAGTACACACTACATGGCTAAGTGATACACACTCATCGGCTTCTTGATACACACTTTAAGCTATTGCGATACACATTAGCAGCAACCTAATACATACCTTCAGGTATGTTGATACATAATTTTCAGAATATGATATTTAAAACATGGTATTCGCCAATACATACTATATAATTTTTTGATACATTATCTATAGTCAGAATATGTCAACTCTCGAAATTTTCAATTATTGAATGGTACATTCATCTCACATTAATGCATATAAAAGTGCCAAAAATGGAGAGATGTTTACAACTAAAAGTTTCTAATGAACAAAAAATAGGTACCCATAATCCAAGCGGCAACCTCTTTCCAATCAATTATCTGCAATGCAATAAAAACTTGATGAGCTCCAGTAGATATGTTCACTAGATCTTTTAAAACTTTGAAATGAAATATGAATAGTAATATTAAGTAAAGACTTCTAGTTAAAATACCCATACCTTTTCTCAAAGTTTAGCTTGCGAGGCACCAACTGTTGTTGACTTGGAACCACGTAATACTGCAAAATATAAATACATCTATTATCATGATATATATTAATGAGAGATATCAACTAATACTAAAAATGTTGTTAACTTGTACCATGTGCGGGTTGAGATGATAAGGCACCGAAGAATTTGGATATGGATATGGGCATGTTTGAGGAGTCCAATTAACTAAATAATTCATATTTCCTTGCATTATTGAATCTCGAACATTGATGGAGCATCCATGATAAGGTGTTATGTGCTCTTGTGAAAGAATAGATGATTCTCGAGAAGGAACAACATCATCAGATCCTCCTAGCACATATTTGTTAATAATAAATTGTCACACACAACAAGTTATAATATTCAATTGACATATTAAGTATTATAATTCATAGATTATCAATTAGCATCACATACTTGTATCTCCTTTCGTTATAGCTTCTCTATTCTTTTTCCTTCTTTTTTCAAGTGCACTCTTCATCCTTTTAGTGCTTGGACCTTTCTTAATAGGTGGGGGCTTGATTGTTATATAATTGCTAGGTATCTCCATATGACATATTTCTAATACAACATTTTTTTCTTTTCTATTGTCAACATTATTTATATTCATTTGATGTAGCATCCCTTCGACCTTCGTAATCAATTTATCAAGTCCATTTTCAATGATATTTAAAATATCACTTGAAATAGCACCTTTGACTGCAACAGCGATTGCCTTTTGACATACTCTGGTATAATAAGAAGCCAATGTTTCCTTGCCATCTGAATGGACCCCTAGTTGATGATTATTTGAGAATGCTCCATCTTTTGCATACTTAGTCCATCATTTTAATATATATTTAGACAGCAAATGAAGAATATTATTATGATGAAGAACCTTCAGTGTATGCAAACATAAAATGCCCATACTCTCAAATTTTAATCAGCTACATTTAATTGAGATATCAAGCGAATTAAATTCAACAAAACCAGGATAACAACCATTTGATGGAGTAATCTTATAAGTATATTTGCCATCCTCACATCCTGTACATTCACAAAGACATGCAAGTTGGCTCTTGAACTCCTCTTCGAAATCACTATAAACATGTCTTGTATATTTTTCAGCTGTTTTAATTAACATAAGCAGTCCGCAAACATAAACAACTGGTTTTGTTTGTCTTTATTTAAAATCTTCATACAATTCCTTCTCTCGAAATAGACCTACTGTTTTCTGATACCTTTCTATAAACATTGAAAGAGATAATTTTTTGCAAAAGAAGCTTTTGAAGTGACCATATCTACTCTCACTTTGTTGTGTCATTGTTATATCCGCACAAAAGGACTCTCGACAATATACTAAAGCCCATTTCTCAAGTAATTCATACAATTCATTCATCCATCGATTTTTCTTGAGTTTATATTTGTTAACTAAGCTTTTCCATTGTGATTGAAAATACTCCACAGTGCGGCATTCATATATGCAAGCTTTGAACTCGACTTGAAATCTAGGATTACTAGAATATATATGAGAAAGATTTTTTGCAGCATTTTGAAATATATGCCATAAACATAGACGGTGGCATGTATTGGGTAGGGTTATTTTGATCGCCCTAAACATGGCGGCACATTGATCTGTGAAAATTGTTTTAGGTTGTTTTCCTGACATGGCAGTTAAAAACGTTCTAAACAACCAGACAAATGAATCAATTGTTTCATCAAATAATAAAGCTACCCCAAACACAATCGTTTGCTTATGATGATTAATACCAAGAAGTGCAGCAAAGGGCATTTCATATTTATTTGTCTTAAAAGTAATATCAAATGAAACCACATCCCCAAAATATGCATAGTCCATAATTAATCTCCCATTTGCCCAAAAGAAACTAGCCAATTGCCCTATTTCATTGACCTGTATAGCATAATAAAATGAAGGATCTTCTAACTGTCGACTCTTCAAATAATCTAAGAGAATTTGTGCATCTCCAACATTAAGTAGTCTCGTTCTCTTTGTACGCAAATAGTTAGAGTAATCAACTCTTGTAAAGCCGACATATTCAACACCTTGGGATCCTTCGGCAAAAAAATTGTAAGCTTGTGAAGGATTCACTCCAGCTTTTTCCATCTGACCAATAACTATCATATGAACAGGAAGTAGTTTGCGATGCGACCTTAACATATATGCCTTGTCAGGACTTGTTAGAGGATGATTATGATCAATGATAATTTTACTCACAATCCATAAATTTTTACGATCAATTTTAAATTCAACACGAGCCATGCAATTAGTTCTCTCGATCGCTCGTGGTTTCTTAGTTATATGTGTAGGATGAGAACCACAAGTACCTTCTTTATTGCACAAAAATGTTCTACTCTGTATGTTTCCATCCTTTCTGATCCTACGGTGACCCTTGCGAACACTAAAACCAACTCTCTTCGCATATGAGTTATAAAATTCATATGCTTCTTCTGATGAAGTAAACAATATACCAACTTTTGGGTTTGAATCTGAACCAACAACTATCTTTTGCAATGAACTTTCATTTTGAATAGATATCTATGAACATCAAATAATACAAAAAAAATAATATGTCATATTCTTCAAGATAAAAAATAACTATGGTGATGCATTCAAAAGTAGTACATCAATAATTATAGCATTGCAAATAAGAGATGAAACAAAGAAATTAATTTTAACTAATACCATAGCTTTTGGTGAGGAGAGCTTGGTATCCCGAATGGGACTTGTACTAGAACTTAAAATCTCATCTCTTGAGTACTCTTCCAACTTTTTCCTAGCATAATTTATGAAAAGAAGAGAAGAAAAAAATTAACAAAATGATAAAAAAAAATTATTTTTTTCTAAAATAAAAAATTATATACATGCCATTCCTTAGATTCCATGAACTCTTAGATACAAAGATCTTAAAAAAGAGAGAAATTTGGAGGAGAAAGGAAATCGAGGAGAGAAGGATGGGAGAACAGGGTTGGAGAGATGGCTTGATGAAGAATTGGATAGAAGGAAAAGCTTGACGAAGAAGAAAGAGGATATGAATAGTCTCTCTTCTTGATACAGCGACACGAGAAAGAAAGAGGATACGGTGGTATAATTATTTCTCTCAACGTTAGATATTGACGGACTCCTATTAAGAATAAAAAATGACAGCTAGCTCGGCGGCAGCCCCAAGCATCGCGTCAAAGAAAAAACGAAGCGAAAGAAAGCGAACGTGAGTTAAAGGAAGGCCCCGCTCCCCGAACTCCATCACCGACCCTCTTCTGGAGTCTAGGGAGCGGGGCCTTCCTTTAACTCGTGTTCGCTTTCTTTCACTTCATTTTTTCTTTGACGCGATGCTTGGGGCCGCCGCCGAGCTAGCTATCATTTTTTATTCCTAACGGGAGTCCGTCAATATCTAACGTTGAGAGAAATAATTATACCACCGTATCTTCTTTCTTCCTCGTGTCGCCGTATCAAGAAGAGAGACTATTCATATCCTCTTTCTTCTTCGTCATGCTTCTCCTTCTATCCAATTCTTCATCAAGCCATCTCTCCAACCCATCTCTCCCATCCTTCTCTCCTCGAGTTCCTTTCTCCTCCAAATTTCTCTCTTTTTTTAAATCTTTGTATCTAAGAGTTCATGAAATCTAAGGAATAGTATGTATATAATTTTTTATGTTAGAAAAAAGTAAAAAGTTTTTTTTATCATTTTGTTAATTTTTTTCTTCTCTTCTTTGCATAAATTATGCTAGGAAAAAGTTGGAAGAGTACTCAAGAAATGAGATTTCAAGTTCTAGTACAAGTCCCATTCAGGATACCGAGCTCTCCTCACCAAAAGCTATGGTATTAGTTAAAATTAATTTCTATATTTCATCTCTTATTTGCAATGCTATATTTATTGATGTACTACTTTTGAATGCATTACCATAGTTATTTTTTATCTTGAAGAACATGGCATGTTATTTTTTCTATATTATTTGATGTTGATAGATATCTATTCAAGATGAAAGTTCATTGCAAAAAATAGTTGTTGGTTCAGATTCAAACCTAAAAGTTGGTATGTTGTTTACTTCAAAAGAAGAAGCATATGAATTTTATAACTCATATGCGAAGAGAGTTGGTTTTAGTGTTCACAAGGGTCACCATAGGATCAGAAAGGATGGAAGCATACATAGTAGAACATTTTTGTGCAATAAAGAAGGTACTCGTGGTTCTTATCCTACACATATAACTAAGAAACCACGAGCGATCGAGAGAACTAATTGCATGGCTCGTGTTGAATTCAAAATTGATCGTAAAAATTTATGGGTTGTGAGTAAAATTATCATTGCGTGACGTGACCCTGCCTTCTCTCTTTCGGACTACAGGCTTACTTTACTGGCTTTCCTACTAGTGACCGAAGCGGGACGAGAGAACAGAGCAGAAGAGCTAATAGACTAGAGCGGACAAGAGGGGATAGCAGTAACCAGACTAGTGCTTTCCCGATTGCGATAGCTAATACGACGAGAAGGCTCTGACAATGAAAAGGAAAGCATACAATATTCATTGCCTCACTCCGGAAAGGAAGGGAATCGCATATTTCATTAACAGACAATCATTCGTATAACCGATTAAGCACTCTAGAGAAAGGCCTGTCTTTTTTTCTTTCCTCAGAAAAACTGAGGCAAATATCTTTTTAAAGCATTTCCTTTTGCAAATAAAATCAAAGTCGGAAATGTGAAAGCACAGTTCTTGTACCCTGATGGAAGCTTTCTTTTGAAAACCTGCTTGAGATTAAGGAGTTTAGTATTCCACTATCACAAGATGAATCTGAAATTTACCAGTCTTAACTGTTAGTTTCGTAAATATTTTTTGATCGAGGGGTAACTGATCATAATCATCCTCTAACAAGTCCTGAGAAGGCATATATGTTAAGGTCGCATCGCAAACTACTTCTTGTTCATATGATAGTTATTGATCAGATGGAAAAAGCTGGAGTGAATCCTTCACAAGCTTACATTTTTTTTGCCGAAGGATCCCAAGGTGTTGAACATGTCGGCTTTACAAGAGTTGATTACTCTAACTATTTGCGTACAAAGAGAACGAGACTACTTAACATTGGAGATGCACAAATTCTCTTAGATTATTTGAAGAGTCGACAGTTAGAAGATCCTTCATGTTATTATGCTATACAGGTCAATGAAATAGGGCAATTGGCTAGTTTCTTTTGGGCAAATGGGAGATCAATTATGGACTATGCATATTTTGGGGATGTGGTTTCATTTGATACTACTTTTAAAACAAATAAATATGAAATGCCCTTTGCTGCACTTCTTGGTATTAATCATCATAAGCAAACGATTATGTTTGGGGTAGCTTTGTTATTTGATGAAACAATTGATTCATTTGTTTGGTTGTTTAGAACGTTTTTAGCTGCCATATCAGGGAAACAACCTAAAATAGTCTTCACAGATCAATGTGCCACCATGTCTAGGGCGATCGAAATAGACCTACCCAATACATGCCACCATCTATGTTTATAGCATATATTTCAAAATGCTGCAAAAAATCTTTCTCATATATATTCTAGTCATCCTGGATTTCAAGTTGAGTTCAAAGCTTGCATATATGAATGCCGCACTGTGGAGTATTTTCAATCATAATAGAAAAGCTTAGTTAAAAAATATAAACTCGAGGAAAATTGATGGATGAATGAATTGTATGAATTACGTAAGAAATGAGCTTCAGTATATCGTCGAGAGTCCTTTTGTACTGATATGACAACGACACAACGAAGTGAGAGTATGAAGGATCACTTCAAATTCTTTTGCAAAAAATTATCTCTTTCAATATTTATAGAAAGGTATCAGAAAGTAGTAGGTTTATTTCGAAAGAAGGAACTGTATGAAGATTTTAAATCAGGACAAACAAAACCAGTTGTTTATGTTCGCGGACTGCCTATGTTAATTGAAGCAGCTGTAAAATATACAAGACATGTTTATAGTGATTTTGAAGAGGAATTCAAGAGCTAACTTGCATATTTTTGTGAATGTATAAGATGTGAGGGTGGCAAATACACTTATAAGATTACTCCATCAGATGGTTGTTATTCTAGTTTTGTTGAATTTAATTCGCTTGATATCTCAGTTAAATGTAGCTGTTTAAAATTTGAGAGTATGAGTATTTTATGTTTGCATGCACTAAAGGTTCTTCATTATAATAATATTCTTCATTTCCCATCTAAATATATACTAAAACGATGGACTAAGAATGCAAAAGATGGAGCATTCTCAAATAGTCATCAACTAGGGGTCCATTTAGATGGCAAGAAAACATTGGCTTCTTATTATACCAGAGTATGTCAAAAGGCAATCGCTGTTGCAGTCAAAGGTGCTACTTCAAGTGATATTTTAAATATCATAGAAAATGGGCTTGATAAATTGACTATGGAGATCGAAGGGATGCTACATCAAAGGAATATAAATAATGTTGACAATGAAAAAGAAAAGAATATTATATCAGAAATATGTAATATGGAGATACCTAGCAATCATATAACAATCAAGCCGCCACCTATTAAGAAAGGTCCAACCACTAAAAGGATGAAGAGTGCACCTGAGAAAAGAAGGAAAAAGAATAGAGAAGCTATATCGAAAGGAGATACAAGTAAGTGATGCTAATTGATAATCTATGAATTATAATACTTAATATGTCAATTGAATATTATAACTTGTTGTGTGTGACAATTTCTTATTAACATCTATATGCTAGGAGGATATGATGATGTTGTTCCTTCTCAAGAATTATCTATTCTTTCACAAGAGCACATAACACCTTATCATGGATGCTCCATCAATGTTCGAGATTCAATAATGCAAGGAAATATGAATCATTTAGTTAATTGGACTCCTCAAACAAGCCCATATCCATATCCAAATTCTTCGGTACCTTATCATCTCAACCTGCATATGATGTATTTATATTTTGCAGTATTACGTGGTTCCAAGTCAACAACAGTTGAAGCCTCGCAAGCTAAACTTTGAAAAAATATATGGGTATTTAACTAGAAGTCTTTACTTAATATTACTATTCATATTTCATTTTAAAGTTTTAAAAGATCTAGTGAACATATCTACTGGAGCTCATCAAGTTTTTATTGCATTGCAGGTAATTGATTAGAAAGAGGTTGCCGCTTGGATTATGCGTACCCTTTTTTTGTTCATTAGAAACTTTTAGTTGTAAACATCTCTCCATTTGTGGCACTTTTATATGCATTAATGTGAGACGAATGTACCATTCAATCATTAAAAATTTAGAGAGTTGACATATTCTGACTATAGATAATGTATCAAAAAATCATATAGTATGTATTAGCGAATACCATGTTTTAAATATCATATTCTGAAAACTATGTATCAATATACCTGAAGGTATGTCTTAGGTTGCTGCTAATATGTATCGCAATAGCTTAAAGTGTGTATCCAGAAGCCGATGAGCATGTATCACTTAGCCATATGGTGTGTACTGGTGAACACCAAGTTATCGGAACTATGTATCGATATACTTAAAGGTATGTATTGAAACATGGATGGCCATTCTGCTAGGTGTGTATCATTTGGCCATGCAGTGTGTACTGCTGAACACCATGATCTGAAAAGTATGTATCGATATACCTAAAAATATGTATTGGATTGATGCTTAGCTGCTAATGTGTATTGCAATAGCTTAAAGTATGTATCAAGAAGCCAATGAGTGTGTATCACTTAGTCATGTGGTATGTACTGGTGAACACCAAGTTGTCGGAACGATATATCGATATATTTAAATGTATGTATTGAAACTTGGATGGCCATTCTGCTTGGTGTGTATCATTTGGCAATGCAGTGTGTACTGCTGAACACTATGATCTGAAAAGTATGCATCGATATACCTAAAGGTATGTATTAGATCGATGCTTAGTATGTATTAGTAAAGCTTAAAGTGTGTATCAAGAAGCCGACGAGTGTGTATCACTTAGCCATTGGGTATGTTCTGGTGAACACTAAGTTGTCGAAACTGTGTATCGATATAATTAAAGGTATATATTAAAACTTGGATGGCCATTTTTCTAGTGTGTATCATTTGGCCATGCAGTATGCACTGCTGAGCACCATGATCTGGAAAGTATGCATCGATATACCTAAAGATATGTATTGGATCGATGCTTAGTATGTATTAGCAAAGCTTAAAGTGTGTATCAAGAAGCCGATGAGTGTGTATCACTTGCCATATGGTGTGTACTGGTGAACACCAAGTTGTCGAAACTGTGTACCGATATACTTAAAGGTGTGTATTGAAACTTAGATGGCCATTTTCCTAGTGTGTATCATTTCGCCAGATAATGTATTACTTCAAAAGAGATGCAAAACTTTTACATTCCTTGAAATAGATAACAAATTCAGTAAAAACCTAAAAAGAGTGTTAACCATTATATATATAGATCAATGTTCATATCTAAACTATCAAAACTTTACATCTTGTAAAATAGACGACGCCGCACAATCACAACTATAATGATAATTCTTGTGCATCAATCAACCAACTTTTTCTTTGCAGACAGTAAATTTGGATATTGCAATATCTGAACCACAAATTTTGCACGGCTTTGTCCGATCTCCCACTAGAAAAAAAATACACCTAAGCATTAGAACAATATTATATAAAGATAAATAAATTTAAGAAGAGGGTAGAAACCTTTTTTAATTGAGAGTAATGCTCTATCCAATATTCGTTCTATATATTTGAGAACAAAAATTCCGCAATCATAGGAACTGCAATAATATGATAATTAATGACTAAGCAATGAAACACAAATTATCAAATGTAATAAGAGTACTAATTATGCTAAGCATTACCTTGGTGCCTGTAATGGACAATTCGATATAAATTCCAATCGCCACTTCTTTATCTCCGACTTGCCAAGTAACTTCGATAGATATTTTTTCCAAAAATTATACTTGAACATGAAAATAATAATTGTTAGTATAAATGTAAGTTAAAACCTAAATTTATTTTATAGTTTTAATACTAACACTTCGATTGGCGAGCACCAACGTTAGATATTGACGGACTCCCGTTAGGAATAAAAAATGACAGCTAGCTCGGCAACAGCCCCGAACGTTGCATCAAAAAAAAAAAACGAAGCGAAAGAAACCGAATGCGAGTTAAAAGAAGGCTCCGGTCGATGAACCCCGCCACCAACCCCATTTCTTGGATGTGGCCGAAATAGGAGCGCATACGATATAGTATGGTACGTGCCCCATATGATTTTTGTTTCCGTCACCGACCCCATCTCTTGAACGTGGTCGAAATAGGAGCGCGTACCATGCGATCTAGTATGGTACGCGCCCCATATGATTTTTGTTCGTCTTTCTCCCACCTCCTTCACCAATTGAATACTGACACGTAGGCACCCGAGATTGGTGATTACTGGGAGAAATCGAGCCGTACGTTCCTTTCCAACCCAACTTAGACGGGCAACGGCTTCACTTACCACGCATAAAACGTTCTATGCGGTACTATCCTATTTGCCTTCAGATTTACCAAAAGTCACAACCTGTCCGCCGGAGAAATACCCGTCACATTCAACGTCCCTTGACGACGTGCATGAACGCATGGTTCGACTTTTAAACCGATCGAACGGACGGCAGATTAGTTTCCCGCAAACGACTTCTATGCATTTGTCAGCACATAGCGTGGTGCCTCCATGGTAGTTGGGTCCGCGAGGAAGATGCCGACTCCTCCTGAACGCCACAACCCACCAAACCCGCAAAATCTTTTATGACGATAAACCTCTCATACTTATCGATAATCCCATCTGTACCTTTGCTAAAAGTGCGTAAAACCAAAGGACATTTCGTAGGTCAAAAGAGTCCATAGAGGATATTTTGGTAATTTAGGAATATTCTGTAGGAATGCAACGACTCGATCCCGTCGAGAAGCCGGTGGGCGGAGTAGTAGTAGTTAAATTTCTCGGCCCCCTCCTCCTTGCAACCCGCGCCTAACCCTGAGCTCCCCGCGGGAGCTCTTCGAAATCCCTAAGGCTTCGCGAGGATCCGCCATTAGATACTCCGCGGTCTTCGACTTTCAGGACATTTCTGGTCGAATTCGCTTCCCTCGATCTCAGATCTCGATTCATGTCCTCTATTTATCGGTTTTCTTCTCGATTTTTCTGGGCAGTTTTTTCGCCCATATGATCGAAATCAGTGGGGTTTTTTTTTCGATTTTTTTGAGCGAATCTCTGGTTCGCAGGATCATGTCGGATCTCCATCTTCGGGGCAGCGGAAGAATCTTTGGATTGTTCCACTGAAAGCAACAAAGTTTGGATTTTGGTGGGGTTTTGTTTAAGTAGGGAAAGATGGAAGCGGGAGCGGCTTTGAGTTTGCAATCCTGTTCCTGGATCGGATGCGAGGAGGCTGGGAAGAAATATCGAGGGTTCTTGCTGTTCTCGAGGGGATGTGGGGAGGACAAGAGGTTTCAGACGCTTGGCCTCCGGGATTCGAGGCCAAGGGTTGCGTTGGTTCGATCTCGGCATCCTGAGTCGAAGGTTTCTTGCTGTTATAAAAAATCTGGAGGTAGATTTATTGAAGAACAATGCTTGTAATGCTTGAAGTTTCTTTCGTAGCTTAAAAAAATTAGATCTTTTTGTTGACATAATATATATAGTATAAAAAAGTACTATCAAAGAAGGGGAGAAAAACCTAATTCTAAACATTAAACTACGTCTGAAATCTCACTCTAAGACTCAAAATCTAGTGTTTCCCCGATTTTTTCAATAGCCTTCTACGAAAATTTTGATGGTTGTGTTCCTTCCTGAAATTTTTGTGGAGTCAACTTTTAGCAAATTATATTAAAGAAATAATTAGCCTCACTCAGATAATACGAGCAAAGTTTGCTGGTATTCTTTCCTTCTTATTAATCAATGGTGTAGGTCTCCAAGCCTGCTCTCCATCTTTCTCAAAAAAAGAAAATCAAGAACTTGAGTACCTGAGCTACTTATGTTTTATTTTCCTATATATACTACTAACACAATTGCTATAAGTATTTCACTTGTCGTTGGCATTTCCAAGAATCAGATCAACAGATTGATCTGTTAAGTGGAAGGTAGGGAGCTGTAAATTGGCAGTTCACAATGCCCCTGCTGGGAAACACTTGTGGGGTGCTTGAGTGGGACTTGGGAAGCACATGAGAACTATGAGGAAATCATAGGACCCACTGGGAATGGTTACTGATGGGTTCCTTTTTTTTCTCATATAAATATCACGGTATTTCCCAGAAGTTCTCACATTTCAGTAGTTTCCCAAGTCCTTCCTCACATTTCTTTTTCTTCATTTTCTGTTAGTTAATTTAAAACCATTTCGGTTGGTTTCCAGGAAATGACTTTTTTTATATAGGAAACACATTTCCTGGCAGTTATTGTCACTAAAAACACACCATGCACTGTAGAAAATTTTAAAGATTCTGTTATGCACCCACATGTTGAATTGAATTCAGAACAGGATTTTGGTATTTTCACCATTTGACAGTGCTTAACCTTTGGGACTGCTGGACCATTCACGCTGCCCGTTCGACAGTCGTGATGGTGATACAACATGCCCATGAAGTCGACCATAGAGTATGCTTTGAAGTCTCTCTTTTATTTGAACATTTCATTTACTCATGCACTTGAAAATCTTAATTTGCATCATTCTCTGTTGGGATCCGAAGCTGCACATGTAGCTTACTTTTCAAAGAGAAAAAGGTATGGACTTGCATTAATGTTTACACGGAGCCCATCAATATCAAATGATGCAAGTACATACACAGTTATAAATTCGTATGGTAGAGTAATGCAAGTGATTAGGCTCCTTTGACTAATTGTTTCCTCAAAAAAAATTGTATGTTAGAGGTGAGGTTGATATAGCTTATTTCACTATTATAAATTTTTAACCAGTGCTTGGAATATATTTGGAAGAAAAACCAGTGTTCATATGATGATTTGTTTCATTTTTTTAATTCACAACTTCATATGTTAAATTGACTCACCTTGTTACTTAATTTTTTTCAATCAAATTTTGCTGCATCTCATGTATTTGCTTGGAGTGAATTTTTCAAGTTGCAACTTCATGGGTTCGTTGAATTTTTCTTTTCTCCTGATAGCTGGACTTTTCATTTGACTTCTTATGCTATTATTTGAATTTGAGTTCCCAGTAGATCTGAGATGACTCTTGGTACTGCTATACACTAGGGATAAAATTTCAATAATAAGACTTTTCCTTTTTCGATACTATCCATTTATTAATTGTTGTCTATAATGTTGTGTCATGTAGCTTCATCCGCAGAGTCACAAAACTTTAATGCCTCAGTTGATGAAGCCCTCATCTTAAAGGTATGAAAGTGATGTCTCAAATTAAGGATTTTTAAAAATGTTCTATTTTGCTAATATTAACATGTCATATTAAAGCTCTGTCAATTGAAATATATGGTTCAAGTTGACTTTTTTACATATCCTATCTGATCTGAGGCTAATGTTCTGCAGAGGAAAGCGGAAGATATTACCTCCTCCTTAAACGGGCGTTGTATATATCTAGTTGGTCGGTTTTCTAGTCTTTTCTCATATGAAACCTACTTCTGATAATGAATACATTGTGTTGGTATAATTAATCCCATAGATGCCATCCTATTAGCTGGTGACATTTGCTTTTATACAGGAATGATGGGTTCTGGTAAGACTACAGTGGGGAAGATTCTATCAGAAGTATTAGGATATTCCTTTTTTGACAGGTTTGTGTGGTGGTCATTGTAGGGCATTGCTTTCAGAGTAGCCTTTAACTTCAGGATGTGTGTAAACTGGGAGATGTAAATCAATTTATCTTGTTGTTGCAGTGACAAGCTGGTGGAGCAAGCTGTTGGTGTACCTTCTGTTGCCCAGATATTTAAGGAGTACAGTGAGGCATTCTTTAGAGACAATGAAGTAAAGTCTTTACCATATTGTTTAGGATATATATAATTTGAAGGGGAATTTTTCTTTAATTGTTTTATCAGCAAATATTATGCTCTTCATTTTTTTTTTCCTCCTTTTCTTTCTTGCATGGGACAACGTGTCCATAGATGTTAGTCATGAGTACGTATTTTATTTTTCATAATGTTTTGCCATTTTTTCTTCTTCTATCAGAGTGAAGTGCTAAGGGACTTGTCAAAAATGCATCGGTTAGTAGTTGCAACTGGAGGTGGTGCTGTTATTCGACCAGTTAACTGGTAATGGATTATCACACTTTTAATTTTGTGAGCTCATGATATGCTTTCTTCTCGATGGGAACAAGCAGTCTTTATGATTTTGAGTTTTCAGGAAATACATGCAACAGGGGATAACTGTCTGGTTGGATGTGCCACTGGAAGCTCTTGCAAGGCGGATTGCTGCTGTAGGAACTGCCTCTCGGCCTCTTTTGCATCAAGAGCCTGGTGATCCTTATACAAAGGTAGCAAGCTTGCCACTTAATTAAAATGACATACCAAAGTCTTAATTTTCTTTGTCTGAAAGTGGTTTCCAGGTGGAATATATTTAATGTTTTGGGTCTTAGAAGGGACTAAATGTAGCATGCGTTTTAAACTCTGGCCGTGGTACGGTCTGCTAGTTTGCTAACTCCATTCATACTTTTGAGCATTGCTTTACATTTTTTTACTTTCTATGATTTGACTGTATAACCCTGATGCATGGAAGCTTGGATTTGAAGATTCATTTGAGTTCTTTTCTAGCTGAACATTATGGGTTTGAAGGCTAATATAATGGAAAGACAGAAACATACTTGCAACACTTCTAGTTCTTAGTGGACTATATCTACAAAAAGTTTCGGTTTAGCTGTGAGACAGAACATAGCTTAAGATATATTCTTACATGCAGTAGATGACTGGATGTCTTGACTTCAATTACGATTTAATTGCAGGCTTTTGTGCGGCTCTCCACACTCTCTGAAGAAAGGGGGGAAGCCTATGCCAATGCTGATGCAAGAGTTTGCCTTCAAAGTATATACATGCAATGCATTGGTCGCTAATTATTTGCTTTTTTGTTTCTGGACTCGGACCATAATTGAATTGTTTATTGAAGTCCAATTAGATGGATGCTGATATGGCATTCTCTGTGCATCTTTGCCATCTACGATGCCCAATAGATTTTTCAATTCATAGCTACCCTCTTTAGGATTGTTTTTTGCTTCATGTCTTGTCTATTTTCAGAGTACGTGCATCTTGGACATCCTTTAGAAGATTATTAATCAGCATCTCGGTTTCTCATAGTTTTCTGTGTTCCTGTAAATGATGTCGCCACACTGCATGATGCTTATCATAAGTAGTTGGAGTTTGTTGGCTGTGATCACAGTCATGCTCATTACCAAATAACTCAAATTTTATGGTACATTATCATGCAGCTATTGCGGCAAAACAAGGTCATGATGATGTTTCTTCGCTCACACCCACTGCTATTGCGGTTGAGGTATTATCGTGGTTAAGTTTTCATTCCCCTGAATTATTCAAAATTGGCATTTCATGACGTCGCATTTCTGTTCCATCAGGCACTTATAAGGATCGAGAGCTTTCTTACTGGGAAAGCATCTGTTGGACGATTGTCATATCTTCAGGGTTGAAGAATTGAGGCAACCCCAGATCATGTGTTGTGCTAGTACTTTTTAACATAGTTTATGTAAATGATCAAACTTATGAGTGGAGGAGTTTTAATTTATATGTATTCCCCAAATCTTCTTTCATGATTGTGGCTGTAGACAATCAAAATAGTTTATTTTTAATGGCTGTGAGGTGAAGTGGCCTATATCTGTTGCAATTGTCTGCAAATTGACAAAATTCTTAGGTACAAAAGAATGTATGCAATTTCTAGCCGTTGCCAATTGTTGGTAGTCTGGGCTGGTGTGATGTTCACTGGCAACTTGGCTAAAAGCTGGGTTACTATTTGGCATGCTTGGTGCATCATACCATGCTTCTTCCGCTATTGGGTCTCAATTCCCAGCTACAACTCATTTGTTTGGTGGTGAGCTTGTAAATCTAATACTCATGCTTTATCTATGGATTGATCAATTCAAGGAATTCGTCTTAATGTTCCAGGAGCTCTGATGAACTTTTGTGATCTCTTGGCAGGGAGTGGGTGGTAAAAATTTTACATAAGAGAGAAGTGGGTGATAAATGAGGCTTGTGATCATCCGTACGTGACAGTTCGGGTGGTCATTTGGAAGGTTCATCAATGGTGGTAACATTATATTCTCTCAGGTTTTTCAGATTGGCCACCATTAACTTTTTTCTACACAATTTTAACAGATAAGGGAACCTTATGACTAAGAGATAGTTGGGAGGCAATCTGGTGAGTTTAATTGATGCATATGCCGCCATAGATTTAGCTGTGTTATTTGGAGGTGTTTTTCTCCCTTCTTCTTCTTCCTCTCTCTCTCTCTCTCTCTCTCTCTCTCTCTCTCTCTCTCTCTCTCTCTCCCCCTTTCTCTGTTTTTTGTTTTTTGTTTTTTTTTGGTTTTTTCTTTTTGGTTTAAAGTGATATCCAGCCACCTGATCAGCTGGTTGGTTGCCTTCTCTGATGATATTGGAAGCTTGGGAAAAAATGGAGAGGCCTGCCTCCCCATGTTCCAAATATCAGGAAGGAGAGGGCAGGAGAAAAAGGAATCACCGTCAAGCCATATGCCCGTATCTTGTCAGAAGCTCGACATAAGCAGCCTGGATCCCTTCCCAAGCATGCAGCTCAGAGCTCGGTCTGAGGGATGGAGAAAGAAGACAAAGGAATCTTTAATGACATAACCCACTGCAACCACCTGATTTCGGACTACACAATGAATTGCTCCAGAGGTTGTTGCCTCGATGTTAGCATCTCAAATCTGTGGTCTGTGGACACTTCCCTAACCTTGCAAATAAAGAACCTACAGCTTATTTACATTTGTTTTTCATAAATTGAGGAACTGAAATGCAAAACATATGGCCCGAATTATGTCTCCTGGACTGATGACTAACATAAGTCCGTTGATGTAATAATCGAGGTTAATAAATTTCACCTTAGCTAGTTACCAAAAAAAAAATGCATTTCACTTTAGCTAATCAGCCAAAATGATTGAAAAAATGAGCCAAGATTGACAGTAACCTTTTGGGCTTGAAACTAATTTAAAATCAATATTTAACAGGCTCTTGTTAGACTTTTTGCACTCTAGCAATAGCTCTTAGTTTATAAAACCGGGATTGAATGGCTGAATCATGAGGTATAGCTAATTAAACTAGGCCTGTTGGGAAAGATGATCACTATTAAGGCCTACAAGTCTAGTTGGTCCTCGTAGGAATTTAAGCCAAGCACTTGTAAAGAGGAGTTAGGTTCTGGTTTCCCTCTTCTCATAGCTACAAAATCTTAAAGATACTATCATCAACTTTGTTGTTGGAAAGAACAGAAGGGCCCGACTCTCTTTGTTTTGGAATAATGAGCAACTAAGTCTAAGAAGGAAAAGTAGTTAATCGCTTGGATTCCACCTTTTACTTATCTTGATCTGGATATTAAAGAACTAATAGCTTATGGATGGTAACGCTGTTCTAGCTTTCTTATATCACTATTCAATCATTTTTCACCTCTCACTTGCTTTGTTAACTTGCCGAAGGAATCGACATCAACAGGTATGCTCTAAATTGTTATTTTATTATCATATACATTATCACAACCGATCATGGCAATACGGTTTTACTAACAGCTCCCACGTACGTAAACTTGTATGAACATAAAAGTGCGTGTCATTAGGCACACCCAAACATCCTCACCATGCATGCTTAACTTGATGTATATGTAGGGATATGGACACTGCTTCTCTCAAAGCGAGGGTATCTATTTCATTTGAGTTCAAAATCAATAATGGTATATTTAAGTTGATGACTTACATTGTTGATCATGATTTATATTACTAAAAGTGCCTATAAATCAATGGTCACATGTTTTTGCTAGTCCATAACTTATGTATCATATAGACAGAAAATTGAATGTTAAAATAATTGCCATGTTTTGCTATAATTCAAGCATTAAAATCTATTGACTTTTAATTTATAAATATTGGACATGTCTGGATTATAATTAATAAGGTAGATTCTTAATTTAAATAATTTTTCATGTATTTTACTACACTAACATAATGAAAACCACTCTATTTAATCCACATGATGCATAGATTAAAGACCAATAAAATATCTGATTTTTATTTTTTTAATATTTTTAACAGTATAGATCATGATCCATAGTTTGGAGCTTGGACTTGAATGCTACATTATCAACTTAGAGTTGAGAGGAGAATAGTCCATCCCCTATATATGCGTGGGTGGGTGGGGTGGGTGTGTTATTAGAATTTGACGATGAAGTGATGGGGACATCAGAGCTTTTCATCCAGATGATCCTAAGCTCCCGGATTGAGTCATATCCAGATTGGGTCTATTTGAGTCCGAGTCATTTTCTTTTATTGCATTATTTGCTTTTGTTTTAATCAAGTCAATTTGGTCAGTTGTTTTGTTATTAGACTAGTCAATTGGGTTTATATAATTGGGTCAATATGTAAGGTCTATATAAAGACCACCCCTCTTATGTATGAAGCAATTGATGATTGAATGAAAAAATCCTAGCTTCCTTCTTGCTCTTTTTCTTCTTCCTCCTCTCCTTCTTTTCTTCCTGCGTCTCTATAACCTCTTCTTCCTTCTCCCTCCCTTGTTCTTCCTCCTTCTCCTCTTTTCCTGCACTTGTGCTACATCAGCTTGGTATCAGAGCCTCGGCTTTGCCTCTGTGCCAAAGCCCCAGGTCCTTAAACAGCGTCTTTCTTCCTTGCTGTCTTCCTCCAGCCACCATTGCCGGCCTCTGCCTTTCCCTGCTTCTTCTTCCACGCCGAAGTCTCCAAACAAAGTCTCTCCTGATCTCTTCTTCCCTCATCCGGCATACACCACACACCTCCTCCATCAGGCCTTCCGGAGGAAAAAAAAAAAGAAATCCTTTCTTCCTTCTCTCGGTTCTCACACAAGGAATAGGGAAAAACACCTTCCCCAGGTCCACCCCACCCGTCGTCACATCCATGCCCACCACCGCCACCAATCATCGCCAGCAGCGCCGAGCCACCATCGGACGTCCTCGCCGCTGCCGCCGCCCAGTGAAGGCCCGAGTCCGCCATCGGAGGAGCCATATCCCCGTAGAAACATCGCCGCCCGGGTTCCCGTGCCTGTCGACGCCGCCCGTGGCTGCTGTGGTCGGCCGCCTCCTGTCGCCGCAAGCTCCTGTTGCCCAAGATGACAAGCCAAGAGGGGGGGTGAATTGGTTTCTTTTAATTTTAATTATCTTACTTGTGTTAAATGATGAGTTAGTAAACTTAAACAACTCACAATACAAACAACAAGAAATATAGTGGTTCGGTGCTCTCCTTAGCACCTACGTCTACTCCTCAAGCGACCCCTTGGGAATTCACTATAATCCCGTGGATTACAGTTGGATTGTTTTCCGGGCTCACAATCCAAAAACCTTTACACTTTGATTTTTCGGGTTCACCAAAAACCTATGTTGGTTTTACGGGCTCACCAACGAACCTATGTTGGTTTTTCGGGCTCACCAACGAACCTTTACAATTGGTTTTCCGGGTTCACCAATCAACCTATTCCGTTGGTTTTGCGGGCTAACCAACCAACCTTTACAAGTAGTTTAACAAATAAAGGAAGAAGATTTAAACTCCTAGATGAGCAAATAAAACAATGTAATCTACAAAGAAGAGTTTAGAAAGTATTTATCACTTGTAGTGACTTCTCTCTTCTTTGTCAAGGATGCTTCACTCTTCAAGGAAGGATGGAGCTCTTGATGACTCTTTGAATCTGCTCAATCCCTTTCTTTGATTCTTGAATGAAGCACTTGGATGAAGAAGATTAGGGCACTTTCTCTTTCTTGTGTACTCTTTGATATTCTTTGGAAAGGATGTTCTATCTGATGAATAGTGCCACTTTAAATAGTTTCCTACATCCATTGGACAAGCCCCAATGGTTAGAATTCAAAAACTAGCCGTTACTCACTTTTGGAAGGACAAAAAGTACTTTTGCAGAACTAGCCGTTATGCTTCTGCCCGTGTTTGGGTCGGCTCAACCTGTCCTTGGGTCGACCCAACTTTCACTTGGGTCGACTCAACCATTCCTTGGGTCGACCCTCTCAGAAACACAGAAACTTGCAATTCAGCCTTCCTTCACTTGGGTCGACCCAACCTTTCTTTGGGTCGACTCAAGGTTCAGTTGGGTCGACTCAACTTCTTCTTGGGTCGACCCTAACAGGGTTTCCAGAGAACCTTTTCTGTCTTCTGTTCTGTCTTGCCTTTGGGTCGACCCACACAGGGTTTGAGTCGACTCAAGCTTGGGTCGACTCAACTATATCTTGGGTCGACCCTCTCAGTAAATCCAGAGAACCATTTTCTGAGTTGTTTGAGGATCTTGATGTTTGGATCGACTCATTCTTTCCTTGGGTCGACCCAACTCACTGTTCATTTGTGCCATTTTTGCAGAAGTGTGCCAAATGCTTTCTTGATGTGCCGGGGTCGACCCAATCATCCTTTGGTCGACTCAATCCACACTTTGCTGCATCTCAAGGTTAGATTCATTCAAATAAACAATGAAATGTATCTATATCAATTTATACAAATATACTGAGAGTAATAGACTTATAAATGAAGTATCGATTTAACTTATAACATACTCTAGATAATTGCTTGTTAATCATCAAAATAACAATATCATCCTCAATCTCCCCCTTTTTGATGATTACAAAATAAAGAGTATGAGCCTATTGATACTTATCTTAAAATCAGTTTTTTTTTTTTTTTGAAAGGGCTTAGCTTGCTGAATTTCAGCTTTTCATATATAAGAGTGAAGTCTCCCCCTATATCATTCAAATGTTGCCAATTTGACTTTTTGAATTGCTCCCCCTTTCATTTATAATTCATTAAAGATAAAACTCCAAAAATTTGAGATAAAACATGAGTTTCAGGTTATGTATCGAGGTGTGAAAGGTGCGTGCCAAATTCTGAAATTCTATGTGCCAAATTCTGAAATTTGATAGAAATTTTTGATTTGATCATTTTCATTGTTGCAAATTGCTCCCCCTTGGATGTATATGTTTTCCTATATGATTTTTAATTTGTTTTACAAGTTATTTCGTTATTTCTCCTTCTTTCTTTACTTCTCCTCTTATCACTCTATCTTTACTTCTCTCCCTATTACTCTTTCTTTACTTCTCCCCCTTTTTGTTATCATCAAATAGATGCATGGGAAAAGACACAATAAATAACAAACATTCAAACTTCATTGATCAAAAATAGGAACATTTTAGTATATTCATGCCCAAAAACAAAAACAAATACAATGTTCCTCAGTCAAAGTTTAAAGATACATGATAAACACAAAATACATATGAGAACTAGATATCGAGCCTAGGCTCTAAACAGAAATGCTAATATCAGCCTAGGAAGTATCTAATGGCTGGGATCTAGTCCTCATCCTCCTAGTGTACGTGGCGAGGGGAGGTCGAGCCTAGTGAGACTGTGTCTGGCGTGGAGCTCGACGAGCTGGATGACTCTGTGCCGAAGTCTCTGACTCAGCAGCCTGTGGCACAGATGGTCCATGGGTCTCTCTCTCTCCGGAGTGCTCCTATCTGCTGCCTCAGATCACTGATCTCAGCAGACATGATGTCCAGTCGGCTCGTCAGCCCATCAGTAATAGTCCTCGCCTGAGCTGACATACTATCTAATCTGCTCGTCAGCCCGTCACTGATAGTCCTCGCCTGAGCTAACATGATCTCAGTCATCCTACTCCAGAACTCATCTGTATCTCTCGGAGAAACAGATGACGATGGTCCAGCCTCCGAAGGTGCAGTAGGATGATCCATATGCTCCTCATCCTCAGGGATAGGGTCTCCATGATCTGGTGCATCACCCTCTGGTGCCTCACCCTGAATCTCTGCTCCAGTATTAATCCACTGCCCGTTCACTTTCTCATATCCCATGCGTATAAGTGTCCGTGCAGTGTATGTGTCAGTATGAAGCAGACTCCTGGATGCCTCCCCCTCGACAGATATACCGTGCTGTCGAAAAATCAACGTGAGTATCATACCATAAGGTAGTGATACTCTGGAGTTGCAGATTACTTTCCTCATCTACTTCAGTATCATGGCCGGGAGATTCAGGGGAATACCCTGAATAATATACTCCATCACTACTAGATCTCGCTCTGTGATGAGATCGAATCTCCCGCTCTTTGGAAATAAAATTCTATTTATGATACTGAGCAATAATCTCATTTCAGCAGATAAAGAGCTTGCTATTACCTTTTCTGAGAAGTCAAAGTCCTCATTTTCCATAATCAACTGCAGAGCTCTCATCTTGTTTTCTGGCTTTTCCGGAGTGGCTCCTTCGCAGGGAAGATGAAGTAGCTCACTCAAACTTTCCTCGGAAACTCGAACCCTAACTCCTCGAACTTCCGAAATAAGCCCTCCCATTCCAGTTTTAAGGAAGGCATAGAACTCCCGAACTAATCCGGGGTAGATCATCACATCTAGGGAGCAAAGATACTCCCAACCTTGCCTTTGGATCCATTCCCTCAACCGGAACCCTTCTTGATCAAAGAACTCGGAATGGATCCTTCTCCCCGTTGTAACTGGTCTCCCCGCAAATCTTGCAAGTATAACTGAGGGGGAAGGAGGAGGAGGTGGCTCCGCACGTGCCTCACGTTGTGGAGACACTGTAGATGGCTCCGTAGGTTGCCTTTCCTCACGTTGGATCCGTGAGACTCTTCCGGATCTCTTGGCTACGGCTCTTTTGGGTCCCATTTCTCTAAGATCTTATGGTAATCTACTGTTTGGAGGAGTTTGGAGAGTGGGGAATAGAGTATTCAGAAGAGGACAAGGGCAAACAGTGCCATAATAGAGCTCTCGGGTCCCCCTTTTAACAGTGGGGTCCCGACGTTGGGTCGACTCAAGAAATTTCTTGGGTCGACTCAACATTGGGTCGACCCTAATCTGGGTTGGGTCGACCCAAGTGCAGAATTTTTCTTTTCTCTTCCTTTTTGCTTCTAAAAATTTTTCTTGCTTCCAATCCTTATAAATTCTTTCTGGGACAATGATACATGAGTAAGGAATCTATAGATAACAAGTATGACTCATGTTTCATGGGTTTTTTGAAATTGAAGGAATGTATCATGAGACTACTTGCTCCTTTTTATATTTCTTCAATAAAAAGGATCACATATGCCTAATTCCCTCCTTAGCGTGCAGAATCTATCTTCACTCAAGGGTTTTGTAAATATGTCGGCTAATTGTTTTTCAGTGTATATATGTTCAATACATATGTTTCCATTTTGCACATGATCCCTAATAAAATGATACCTTATTTCTATGTGTTTGGCTTTAGAATGCTGAACTGGATTTTTAGTAAGATTGATGGCACTAGTATTATCACACTTAATAGGAATATTATCTAGCTTAACTCCATAGTCCTCTAGTTGTTGCTTAAGCCATAGTACTTGAGCACAACAACTACCAGCAGCTATATATTCAGCTTCAGCTGTGGACAGTGCCACTGAATTCTGCTTTTTGCTAAACCATGATACTAAGTTATTTCCTAAAAATTGACATGTGCCACTTGTGCTCTTCCTATCTAATTTGCATCCGGCAAAATCAGCATCTGAATATGCAAGCAAATCTAGACAGGAGTCTCTTGAGTACCATAATCCTATATTGGTAGTTCCTCTTAAATATCTAAAGATTCTTTTAACAGCACTTAAATGTGACTCCTTAGGATCCGATTGGTATCTAGCACATATTCCTATACTAAATACGATGTCGGGTCTACTAGCAGTAAGGTAGAGCAAGGATCCAATTAGTCCTCTATAGAGCTTAATATCAATACTCTTCCCTTTTTCATCTTTGTCTAGCTTACTAGTAGGAT
The DNA here is from genome assembly GCF_051530095.1 of Phoenix dactylifera. Classification (NCBI taxonomy): domain Eukaryota; kingdom Viridiplantae; phylum Streptophyta; class Magnoliopsida; order Arecales; family Arecaceae; genus Phoenix; species Phoenix dactylifera. Next base: position 20,417,753 of record NC_143194.1, read on the forward strand.
TCATTGGAGTGCCTACTCCCTTATGATTTTCATTCCCAAACTTCTATAGTATTTCCTTTGTATACTTAGTTTGATGAATGAAAATGCCTTCCTTAGTTTGTTTGATTTGTAATCCTAGAAAGAAACTTAGTTCTCCCATCAAACTCATTTCGAATTCTCCATGCATTAAATCAGCAAATTCTTTGCAAAGAGTATCATTTGTGGCACCAAAGATTATGTCATCTACATATATTTGTACCACTAATAGATTTTTGTCCTTTCTTTTGAGAAATAGAGTTTTATCTACATTTCCTCTACTAAAGTCATTATTAAGCAGAAATTTGCTTAATCGATCATACCAAGCCCTAGGTGCTTGCTTTAATCCATATAATGCCTTATGTAGTTTAAACACATGATTTGGCAATTCATGATTCTCAAAACCAGGAGGTTGTTCTACATATACTTCCTCCTCAATAAAACCATTTAAGAATGCACTCTTCACATCCATTTGATACAATTTGAAATCCATGAAACATGCAAATGCTAGAAGTAATCTAATAGCCTCTAATCTAGCTACAGGAGCAAATGTTTCATCAAAATCTATTCCTTCTTCTTGATTGTATCCCTTAGCTACAAGTCTAGCCTTATTTCTTATAACTAACCCATTTTCATCTAATTTATTTCTAAATATCCATTTTGTTCCAATTACTGAGTTATGCTTTGGTCTTTCAGTTAATGTCCATACTTTACTTCTTTTGAATTGATTTAATTCTTCTTGCATGGCATTTATCCAATTAGTATCTTTTTCAGCTTCTTCATAAGTCTTAGGTTCTAATTGTGAAACAAAAGCAAGATAATCATTTAAGTTTCTAAGAGATGATCGAGTTCTTACCCCTTGAGATGGATCACCAATGATTAGTCTTTAGGGTGTCCATATGCATATCTCCATTCCTTTGGCAAGCTTTGGGATTGTGGTGGCACGCAATCATCTCCCTTATCTTGAATTGGCACGTCATCAATATTCAACTTTTCAAAGTCGATAATTCCTGTATCATCATCAACAATATTTTCTTTTCTAGCAGACTCACTATCAGACTCATCAAATATAATATTGACTGACTCTTCCACTACTAGAGTTCTTTTATTGAATACTCTGTATGCCCTGCTAGATGTGGAGTATCCTAAGAAGATACCTTCATCTGACTTGGCATCAAATTTACTTAGATCCTCCTTGCCATTGTTTAAGATGAAACATCTACATCCAAATACTTTAAGATATTTAGCAGTTGGTTTCTTATTCTTCCAAAGTTCATAAGGAGTTTTCTTGGTTATTGGTCGTATTAAAACTCGATTTAGAATATGGCAAGCAGTGCTTATAGCTTCAGCCCAAAAGTACTTTGGAAGATTTGACTCACACAACATCGTGCGTGCCATTTCTGCCAATGTCCTATTTTTTCTTTCAACAACCCCATTTTGTTGAGGCGTTCTAGGTGCTGAAAATTGATGTAAAATACCATTTTTAGTACAAAATTCTTCAAAGTGTTGATTTTCAAATTCAGTACCATGATCACTTCGAATTGCTACTAAGGTGAGTTTCTTTTCATTTATGATATTATTATATAGTTTCAAGAATTCTGAAAATGCTTCATTCTTATGTGCCAAAAATGAAACCCATGTATATCTTGAAAAATCATCAACAATAACTAGTCCATACTTCTTCCCTCCTAGACTCGCAGTTCTAGTGGGTTCAAATAAATCCATGTGTATAAGTTCAAAAGGCCTAGTTGTTGATACTATATTCTTTGATTTGAAAGATGATTTAGTTTGTTTTTCCAAAGAACATGGTCCACAGATTTTGTCCTTTTCAAAAATCAATTTTGGCACATCCTTTATTAATTCCTTCTTGACTAGTTTTGAAATTAATTCCATACTAGCATGTCCTAGTCTACGATGCCAAAGCCAACTTGTTTCATTTTTCTTTTCTTCATTAGTAATTAAGCATAATCCATTTTTCTTGCCTAAATCATGAAGATCTACCAAGTAAATATTTCTTTGCCTTTGTCCTACAAGTACAATGCTATTATCTTTAGGATTTGTGATTATGCATACAGATGCTTCAAATGTGACTTTAAACCCTTTATCACAAAATTGACTTATGCTAAGCAGATTATGTTTCAATCCCTTAACTAATAAGACATTTTCTATAAAAATAGATGGAGTAATGAAAATTTTACCCTTTCCAATGATATGCCCTTTACCATTGTCTCCATAGGTTACTACTCCATCCTTCTTTGATTCCAAGGTGACAAATTGATCTACGTCACCAGTCATGTGTCTTGAACAGCCGCTATCTAGATACCATCGTTTTTCCACTTTATCAGCTGCAAGACACCCCTGCAATCAAGATCAAGAAAGAGCTTTAGGTACCCAAACTATGTTGGGTCCTCTAGGGTTAGTACTTGATGTTCCTTTTGGAACCCAAACTTTCTTGAATTTAATCTTTTGATTATTACTTAATTTGTTTTGACTGGACTTTCTATAGTTACATTTATATGCTCTATGTCCTAACTTATTGCAGCAATGACAAGTAATATTTTCATTTTTAGCTTTTACAAAAATATTCTTTAAGAATTTTTGTTTTCTATTTGTTTTATATCCTAAACCAGCCTTATCATATACAGCTTTTTGACTATCAAGAATCATATTTAGTTTGGTAGAACTAAGTGTAAACTTATTTACCAAGGATTTATATTTTTCAGCATCTTCTTTTAACTTGATATTTTCAGCAATTAGATTCTTAGTTTCGTTTGTAAGTTTCCTACTTAACGTTTCATAGTTATGAGATAGTTTTAACTTATCTTTGACAAGAGATTGATTTTCTTCTTTTAGAACTTTATTTTTATTGATTAGTTTCTTATGTTCTTCCATGAGTTCTAAGAATGCATCATGTAATTCATCAACAGTAAAATCACAGTCAAGTTCAGAATCTACCTCATCGTCATTGGCCATATGACACATTTGGGCCGTCTCTTGATGATCTTCCTCTTCCGAACTTGACTCCTCACTTTCACTCCATTCAGCCATGAAGTTCTTCTTTTTCAGTTTTCTTGCCATCCATTTCAAATCTGGGCAATCTATCTTATAATGCCCGGGTTTGTTACACTCATAGCAAATAGGAGTTTCTTTTTTCTTTTCTTTGTCCTTACCCTTTTCTTTGCTTGAGCTACCTTTGAGGAAGGATTTCTTTCTATAAAATCTATTCTTACCTCTCATAAATTTTCTGAATTTTCTTCCAAGGTAGCCATCCCTTCTTCATCAAATTCATCATCATCATCTGAATCTTTCGATTCAGTTTGTTGTTTAGGGGTGGTAGTCTTTAGGGCAATGGGCTTTCTTCTCTTAACCCATCTTCTGAATTTTGCCTCATTGTCAACTCATGGGTCATGAGTGATCCTAGAAGCTCCTCTAATTGCAGTGTGTTGAGGTCCTTAGCTTCCTGAATTGCGGTTACCTTGGCCTCCCAAATTCTTGGTAGAGACCTGAGAATTTTTCGCACCAATTCAGAGTTAGTGTAAGACTTTCCCAAACTCTTAAGCCCATTTATAATTTCAGTAAAAAGAGTAAACATATCAGTTATGGACTCAGTAGATTCCATTTTAAACAATTCATACTTGTGTACTAATATGTTTATTTTTGACTCCTTAACTTGATTGGTCCCTTCATGAGTGACCTCAAGTTTGTCCCAAATTTTTTTAGCAGTAATGCAAGTAGATATTCTATTAAATTCACTTACATCTAATGAGCAATAAAGTACATTTATAGCTTTTGCATTTAACTGTGCCAATCTTCTATCACTTTCATTCTATTCCATTTCTGGTTTGGGTATGATAGTGCCCTCTATATTAAGTGTGGGTGTGTGAGGTCCTCTAGTTATGATGTACCATAATTCATAGTCTGAAGCTTGAATGAATATCCTCATCCTAGCTTTCCAATATGTGTAGTTTGTTCCATTAAATAGAGGTGGTCTATTTGTGGATTGACCCTCACTCATAGAACATCCCACTTGGGTTGTCATGATCTTTAACTCTTGATTGTGAGATCAATGAGTACTATTGGAGCACCTTGCTCTGATACCACTTGTTGCCCAAGGTGACAAGCCAAGAGGGGGGGTGAATTGGTTTCTTTTAATTTTAATTATCTTACTTGTGTTAAATGATGAGTTAGTAAACTTAAACAACTCACAATACAAACAACAAGAAATATAGTGGTTCGGTCCTCTCCTTAGCACCTACGTCCACTTCCCAAGCGACCCCTTGGGAATTCACTATAATCCCGCGGATTACAGTTGGATTGTTTTCCGGGCTCACAATCCAAAAACCTTTACACTTTGGTTTTCCGGGTTCACCAAAAACCTATGTTGGTTTTACGGGCTCACCAACGAACCTATGTTGGTTTTTCGGGCTCACCAACGAACTTTTATAATTGGTTTTCCGGGTTCACCAATCAACCTATTCCGTTGCTTTTGCGGGCTAACCAACCAACCTTTACAAGTAGTTTAACAAATAAAGAAAGAAGATTTAAACTCCTAGATGAGCAAATAAAACAATGTAATCTACAAAGAAGAGTTTAGAAAGTATTTATCGCTTGTATTGACTTCTCTCTTCTTTGTCAAGGATGCTTCACTCTTCAAGGAAAGATGGAGCTCTTGATGACTCTTTGAATCTGCTCAATCCCTTTCTTTGATTCTTGAATGAAGCACTTGCATGAAGAAGATTAGGGCACTTTCTCTTTCTTGTGTACTCTTTGATATTCTTTGGAAAGGATGTTCTATCTGATGAATAGTGCCACTTTAAATAGTTTCCTACATCCATTGGACAAGCCCCAATGGTTAGAATTCAAAAACTAGCCGTTACTCACTTTTGGAAGGACAAAAAGTACTTCTGCAGAACTAGCCGTTATGCTTCTGCCCGTGTTTGGGTCGGCTCAACCTGTCCTTGGGTCGACCCAACTTTCACTTGGGTCGACTCAACCATTCCTTGGGTCGACCCTCTCAGAAACACAGAAACTTGCAATTCAGCCTTCCTTCACTTGGGTCGACCCAACCTTTCTTTGGGTCGACTCAAGGTTCAGTTGGGTCGACTCAACTTCTTCTTGGGTCGACCCTAACAGGGTTTCCAGAGAATCTTTTCTGTCTTCTGTTCTGTCTTGCCTTTGGGTCGACCCACACAGGGTTTGGGTCGACTCAAGCTTGGGTCGACTCAACTATATCTTGGGTCGACCCTCTCAGTAAATCCAGAGAACCATTTTCTGAGTTGTTTGAGGATCTTGATGTTTGGGTCGACTCATTCTTTCCTTGGGTCGACCCAACTCACTGTTCATTTGTGCCATTTTTGCAGAAGTGTGCCAAATGCTTTCTTGATGTGCCGGGGTCGACCCAATCATCCTTTGGTCGACTCAATCCACACTTTGCTGCATCTCAAGGTTAGATTCAATAAAATAAACAATGAAATGTATCTATATCAATTTATACAAATATACTGAGAGTAATAGACTTATAAATGAAGTATCGATTTAACTTATAACATACTCTAGATAATTGCTTGTTAATCATCAAAGTAACACTATCATCCTCAGCTCCGCCACCGCCGCCGCGATCTCCACCCCGCCCCGCAACCACCGCCGCAAGAACTAGCCTGGCCAACCTCGTCCATCGGGAGGTTGAAGCCAACCAACCTTAACGGGTAAAGTTCCTAACCATCAACCCATTACCGCTAGCCCGGATCCGTTCCCACCAAAAAAAAATCACGTGACTGGCACGTGAGTGCCCGCAGAGGGTTATCAGAGCGGGTCGAGCCTGATAACCCGAATCCAATCGAATCTGCAAAAATAAAAAGAAGAAAAAAGAAGAAAAAAGAGGAAAGAAAAGAAAAATAATAATAATAAAAAAAACAAAGAGAGAGAGAGAAGTACCTGTTCACCTTCTCCTGTCGTTCGCTCCACCTCGTTGTCACCCCCATCGTCTCCGCCACCTTCGCCACTCCGCCATCCACCCACCGCCGCTCCCATCTCCACCAGCACCATCTCCACCGCCGCTTTGGCCGACCGCAGCACTTCCCCGACTGCGGCCCCCGCCCTCGGCCTTCGCCGTCAACGCCACCAAAGCTTCCGCCCTCGTGCTCCACCCTCCCTTCACCGGTACTACGCCACCCACCACCGTCGCCGCTGCAACGCCCTCCTCCATCTTCCTCACCGGCCATCGCCCCTCCCCAAAACCCAAATCCTTGTTCACCCATCGGAACCCCTCCTTCCCCCTCTTTCTAACCCGCAGACAAAGGCCCTTGGACCATCACTTCAGAGCCCATCTAGAGGCCCAAGGCCAACCAGTCCCCACATCAACCCTAGCAGGCTCTTCATCAACTCGTGCGCCAGCAGCATCCCCTCTCCACAGCTTCAACCTCCAGTCGTTCATCTCTCCTCGGCGTCCACTTCAATCGTGCAACAGTCTGGGTTTAGTAAGCAACACTACTGAGTTTCTGCACTATGTCCGACGACGTCTCCATTGCTTGAGAAGCCACAAGCAAATGACTCTTGTCGCCTACTTCACGACAGGTAATAGGGTTTCCACTTTTCTTGGGATTGCTCATTTAATTATATTCTAATTCTTTTGCATGATAGCCACATTTTGAAACTTATATTGCTGTCAAAGTTCAGTTGATTAAACCTTTCACTTCCGAACCCGTCTTATTACCCATTAAATCTTAATATTAAATTAGCACACCCTAGTAACAGGATGTTTCTCAACATTATTCGATCAAATTACTTTAGGATCAGAACAACTGTACTACTTGATTGTAATCTAATTTCTTAAATTGAATAATCTTAATCCTTAATTCTGAATAATCGAAGTAAAAAATCAGCAACATTTAAACTTTAAGTTATTTTTGTGAAAACTTGCTGATCTCTGAAATCATAATAGATTGCATTAATAGGTTATCCTGCATCAAATTTGGTCCTACATCATATCTATTAGGGTTTCATTAGTGACACTGCATTTCACATCATCACCTAGTGTCATCATTGCATGCCAACCCGTAGTGATAGGAAGTCCTATTTCAATCAACCTAAAACCCCTGTAGCTACCATGAATTCCGACATTTTGAGGTCTCTCATAAAACAGCTCGATGCCATGCGGGCTGGACATGAGGAATTCAAACAAGAGATCCATGAGCTCATGCGAAATGCTAGGACCTCTAAACCGCCAACCCCTGTTGCAGCCCGGCCTAACTAAAATTATCTCCCACAACCTAGACCGCTTTTCAATTCTCCTAATCAGCCCGGCCCAACTCAAGCATCGACTAGGACCTTCCCGATGCTTGTCCCGAACCCTTCAACTAATAAGGAAAAAGGAATATTAGGTTCCAACCCTTCTTCTCGAAGCCAAACCCAATGCTGCTTCTGGTGTCAAAAGTCCGGCCACATCGCGCCCCAATGCCCTCCCAAGACTTATCTGATTACTGAACCAGAAGTTAGGACCCAAGAGACCGAATATATCGGAGAAGTCTATGAACCAAATATAGAAGACTATGCAGAAGACTTTGAAGATGAACCCACAGGATTAGACTTTGTCCAAAATAATTTCCAAAGGGAGACTATTGATCTAAGTACAACCAAGCCACTTCACATCGCTACTGTGGAAGAGGTAATGAAAGATATTGAGAGCCAGTCACCTGAGTTGGCACTTGTAGCTAAAGATACCAATGCAGAGTCCAACCTTGAGCATTTTTTTGTAGTAGTTCCCCTTCTAGAGAAGTTTCATTCTGTAGTCCTTGATGATCTTCCGGGTGTACTTCCTCTAATGCGTGATATCCAACATGCAATTGATCTAGTTCCCGTAGCATCTCTGCCCAACCTTCCACAACATAGGCTCAACCCGAATGCATATGCTAGGACCTGAGATTTAACTTTACCGACAGTTAAGTTTACATATAATAGTTCGGTTAACAAGTCCATAGGCATGAGTCCATTCGAAGTGGTGCATGATTACAAACCTAGGCAACCCATAGATCTGTTTTCCATGTCTCATCAGTATAGAGTCTTTGAATTTGCACAATCATTTGCATCACATCCACATTCATTGCATCAAGAAATCAGCAATTGTATTCGCTTTAATAACTTAAAATATAAATTCCTTGCTGACTTACATAGATGTTGTAAAGAGTTAAGTGAAAAAGATTACATCATGATAAGAATTAGGCTTGAACGATTTTCTTCGGAAATGTTTAAGAAATTGCAAGCTTGTAGTGCGGAACCGTTCAAAGTCTTAAAGAAAATTAGTTTGAATGCATATGTTGTGGATCTTCCTGATAATTATGAGATTAGTAGGATATTTAATATTGAAATTTAGTCCCATACAAAAAGTCAACATTCATGCCTTCTGACCCCTTTATTGATATACCTGCCCATGTTAAACACCCTGACCTATTACCCGTTGTTGAGCCACCACCTCCTAAATTTCATGCATGCAGAGAACAAATAGAACATATATTGGATGAGCAGGTTATATCAACTAGGAACGGTGGTTACCAATGTTACCTTGTTCGGTGGAAAAGTCGACCAAAGCCCGATGTGACGTGGATTTCTAGAGCCCAATTGCAGCGCCTTGACCCCGATCTCCTGGAGCAGTACGATGGCTGGCCAAACCTGTACTCGACGGAGTCGAGTTTTTTCCACCTGGGAGGAGTTGATGGGGACATGAGAGCCTTTCATCCAGGTGATCCTGAGCCCTCGGATTGAGTCAAATCCGGATTGGATCCATTTGAGTCCGAGTCATTTTTTTTATTGCATTATTTGCTTTTGTTTTAGTCAAATCAATTTGGTCAGTTGTTTTGTTATTAGACTAGTCAATTAAGTTTATGTAATTGGGTCAATATGTAAGGTCTATATAAAGACCACCCCTCTCATGTATAAAGCAATTGATAATTGAATAAAAAAATCCTAGCCTCCTTCTTGTTCTTTTTCTTCTTCCTCCTCCTCTTCTTTTCTTTCTGCATCTCTATAACCTCTTCTTTCTTCTCCCTCCCTTGTTCTTCCTCCTTCTCCTCTTTTCCTGCACTTGTGCTACATCATAAAGGTTCACATTGATGATTGGAGATGTCAGATATAGTCTCCTATCTTTAAACCATGTGTGTGTGTTATTTGAATTGGACAATGGAGGTTCACATTGATGATTAGAGATGTTGGATGTAATCTACTATCTCTAAACCAGTTACATACAAAAAATCATGCAATTGGAAACCCTTAGCCTATACATAAAGTAGTAAAAAAAAATATGTATTATTTCATATTATTTAAATTGTCCAATTTTTGACCACCGATGTATAGACTAGGAGTCTCCAAGTTACATGACTTTTAATATATAAGCAGTTTAGAGGTAATAGAACATATCTAGTAGCCCAAATCATCAATACAAGACATCAATGATTCTTATCATTGGATGTAACCTATTATCTCTAAATTGCTTACAGTCAAAAAAAAAATTATAATTTGGAGATTTCTAGCTTATGTATCACATACTCATCAACGATCAAAAATATATGGTTTAAATAACACGAAGAACACATACTTTTTTAGAACTAGCTGCATAGGCTAGAGATTTCTAAATCATATAATTTTGTGACAATGGACAATTTGCAGATAGTAAATCACATTCAATGAGTCAAATTGTGAGTTCTAGGCCCTTGGTCATTTGGTCAGAATTGACCTCATTTGGATTGTTATATGTGTTGTAAATTAAGAAACAACAAACTTAATTTGAATGCTAGATCGATTTGAATAGAGTGTGACCGGCCATCTTTAATATTTGTTGAGTAGGTGTGACATGATAATTAATTGGACAGGGCCGGGCATAGGTCACGAGTCAACTCGACTTATTTACAGCCTTAATTGGACCTCAGCCTTAAGATATTTTCTATGTTACCCCCATAAAAACGCATATTCTCTATCCCACCCAAAAAAAAGATTTCACATCATTCGTGCACAAACTTGGTGAAAGATAAGAGGATTGGTGGTACAGGATGGAGGATGAGGATGGAATTTATAGGCAATACCAACATTGAGAGGTTGGCGAACGTGCATGCACTTAGAGCTCGTGAATGTTCTACATGATATATAAAAGGAATTCAAAGATTCTCAAAGTTCTACTGAAACAATTACCTTCTAAAAGAGGAAGGAAAGAGTGGATGTGTAGTTTATGAGAAATTGAAGAAAATAAATCACATATGGAAAATAAATCACATATGGAAAATAATCTCACAGAGTTTTAATTTCGAGATATGCTGAGATGGAGGGAGATCTGTAGACTATATTTAAGTTAGTTACCTTTTTCGTTTTCTGGAATCCAAATATATGAGGTGATATATCATTAAGTTAACAAGTTGGCCTCTCCATGGTTAGGCCTAGCATGATCATCTAATAGCCCAATTATACTCTGCCTGGGACTAGACCAAGCATAGTGGCCCAAAACTTTCTGACGTATGCCCTGGACCTGTTGAGCGGACAGTAAACCAGAGTACATAAAAATATACGTAAATTAGTACATAATCGCATGGCATATAGTTTTTTCTTTTATTTTTAGTACGCTTTCCTCATATAGATATGACCATGAAAATTTACTTCCTAATTTCGTTAGATACAAATCATTTTGAATCAAATACTTTTTGTCAAATATATTGCATATCTTGGAAGAAGATTGTTTAAGCTGATATGTGTCCAATGTCAGAAAACTTATGAATCAAAATATAGCATGACACAGAAAGCTATTTAGTTCACATAATATAAAACTATTAGAAACATTATTTAAATAAGATGATAAAACATAATTGGAATCGGGCATTCTAAATTGGAGCATAAAGTCGAATTATCTGAATAGCAAAGCAGTATAGAATGACACAAACACCTGTAAAGTTTAAACAAATAAGATAATGGGCACTACCAACATTCAGAGGTTGGTGAACGTGTATGCACTTGGAGTTCATGAATGTTTCAGATGATATATAAAATGAATACAAAGATTTCCAAATATCTAGTAAAACAAATACCACCTAAAAGAGGAACGAAAGAGTGGATGTATAGTTTACGCTATCGGACATTACGCATTGCCGATGTTTTTTAATGCATTTGCCGATGCGAAAAAGCACCGCGTAGCAGTTTTTTGATGCTTTCTAAAGCATCGTAAAAGCATTAGCAATGCACTCGTGTGAAAACAATTTTATGATGCTTTTGGTTTGCATCGTGAGTTATAACGAATGATGCTTATAAGCGTCGCTAATCGCCGATGCTTATAAAAAGCGTCGTCACTAAAGTATCTTATATTAGCGATACTTATTTGTGTCGCTAATGAACAATGCAAATTAGCATCATTAACATTCAACCGATGATGCTTATTTGCAGCGTTTGTTTATATTTTAACGATGCTTTAAAGCATGAACGACGCAAATTAGCATTGCTAATATTCAACCAGCGATGCTTATTTGTGTTGTTTGTTAATATTTTAATGGTGCTTTAAAGCATCGTTAGCTTTAAAATTATTTTCTCTTAAAAAAATTATTTAAAAAATTTAAAATCTCTGTATACAAATATATACACCAAACACATACATAACAGAAATCATATAATAACACATGTATTATGTATAAAAATAGCAAATATTTGTATTGTCAAATATGATTATATTTACATTGTCAAATATGATTGAAGGTCCATTACAACTTAATGTGCTTTGGAAAATATAAAAATATACACATAAAACTCCTAAAAAAATAGTCTAAGGGCTATAAGAGGTCCATGGCAGCATCATCATCATCCCTACGACTTTTGAAAGTATCAAAAACCTAAAAGAAAAAGATAGAAAATTCAGAATTTGAGAATACAAAAATCACAGAATATTATAAATCATTAAGCTTATACAAAAATATACATGATAATTATGTAAAATATTAAAATAGATGTAGTTATTTATTTAAGGATGGACAAATCTATGCAACAAGGATGAAATCTAGTCAAGCTAAATCCTCAAAAATTGTATCTCTATTTGATAGCTATGCCTCATCTCCTCCATCTCTACTTTTAGCCTACGAACCTTTGCAGTGCTGCTATTATGTTTATTATCCTGGGTATATCTGCTCACTACAGAAAATTGAGTGGGTGTAACTCTAACGCCATAATCCCTCACTCGACCATAACCCTTCGATCCCGTGAATTTAGTGAACACC